>NC_090234.1:9927261-10064761 GCF_024489055.1 Chanodichthys erythropterus | reverse complement strand
CTTCTTCTTCTTCTTCTGGACAAAATTTCTGGGCGCGTAACCTGTCCCAGTTTTTGTCCTAGACCCATGAAAGAGGTGTCAAATCGACCGGCTCATTGAGGAGAGGTGTGCTATGACTTTTATAAGCGATCGGGTGTACGATGTTCGTCCGGCGGGCGAAAAAGTAGCGAAAAAAAAAATCCCATAGACTTAACATTGGAACGAATCTTGACAAGTAACAACTTTGGATCAGCACTGTCATAGAGACAAGGGTGGTCTCATTTTACTCAGGCAACCAATCAGTCTCTCAGGATAACTTTGAAGATATCAAGCCACGCCCTAGCAAACATATAGAGCACCTTAGTAACAAGCTTCATAGACTTCCAGCTGAAAAGACCAAATGAATATCTTTGGATAGAAGTGTCGTACAAACAAGAGGGTGGGCTCACTTGACTGGAGGCAGCAAACCGCCAATCACAAATCACCTTAAAGACATCATAGCTACGTCTTAGCAAACCATTTGGAGTACCCTAGCAACCGAAAGTATAGGGCAGACATTCTCAAATCTGAATATCATTGAGGCATGGGGGTTGGTTTATATAATTCATACTGGCAAGCAGCCTTTGGTTTATCATTACTGGCAGCTGCCAAGCCACTCCCTAGCAACCAAACAGAGTACCCTGAGCAAACTCGTTTTGCAAGATCTATATCTCTGCATCAGAACATCATAAAGACATGGGGGTTGGTTTATATTGTCAAGCAGCCTTTGGAGTATTATCATTGGTAGCTGCTGCTTCACTCCTTGAAGCAACCAAAACAGAGTACCCTAGCAACCGTTTAGCAAGATCTATATCTCTGCATCAGAGCATCATAGAGATATGGCGGTTGGCTCTTTTGACTCATGCTAAAGAACTGGACTTCCAACATGCTACACATGCTAAAGAAAGGACAACAGCTACATGCTAATAGTGACTAGCTTAGGGTTTAAACATGACACAAACTAGTAAAAAAAATGTGTTAGCATCATGCTGGTAAAACATGCTAATTGTGTTAGCACTACATGTTGAAGTAGCATGCTAATCATGTTAAAGCATCATGCTAAAGTAAACATGCTAATTATGTTAAGTATTTCCTGTTAAAAACACAAGCAACGTGGTAATCATGCTAGCATCATGCTAGCATTATGCTAATCATGTTAAGCATGTTGCTAAACATTATGCTAACATGATTGAAGATTCTTTCTTAAAAACATGCTGAAGCAGTGATGCTAAGGGGTGTTAAAAGACTACGCTAATAACATGCTAATCATGTTAAGATGTTACAAATATTATGCTAACATGATTAGTATCTTTCTAAAAACATGCTAAAGTAGCATGCCAAGGGTGTTACCATAATGCTAAGAACATGTTAACCATGTTAAGATCTTGCTAAAAAATCCCAACAGGACGGTAATTATGTTGGCATCATGCTAATCAAGAGTGCCGAGTTTTATTGCCACTGCAAGCACCATTCACATTTTCTTCAGGAAATGTACATTCTAGTTAATGGTGCTTGCCAAAGGCAAAGCTCCATTCTTATTCTTCTGCATACTTATTATTCTTCTTCTTCTTCTTGACACAATTTCTGCGCGCCTACTCCTCCCTGCAGTTTTTGTCATAGACCCATGAAACGAGGTGTCAAATCGACCGGCTCATTGAGGACAGGGTGTGCTATGACTTTTATAAGCGATCGGGTGTACGGGCGTTCGTCCGGCGGGCGAAAAATCGGGCGAAAAATCCCATAGACTTAACATTGCGATGAACTCTTTTGACGAGTCATAGCTCCTAACGAGAATTTCGTAGAAACATGTGAGTTACCACGTTTGAAGAGGCTGACAGGCTCTCTCAGACCATACCTCAAAATGGGGTGTAAGTTATACCCCTGGGGCGCAAGAGTCTTGGGCCTAAATTTGCCTCATAGACACTATGGTGAAGCCGTGCTCATGAACCAGGAAGTACTGTGTTTTTCCTACTATGGGAAATTACATAGGGATTTTGTATTGAACATAACCTCTGGATCACAATGACATAGAGACAAGGGGTGGGCTCTGCCTTGCACTCAGGTGACCAATCAGTCTCCCAGGATCATTGTGGAAGTTTACCAAGCCACGCCCTAGCAACCATATACAGAGCACCATAGCAACAAGTCTCCACAGACTTCCATTGAAAAAGATCAAAGGAATATCTTTGGAGAGAAGCAGGTCATAGAAACATGAGGGTGAGCTCATTTGACTCGGGGCAGCAAACGGCCAATCACGAATCACCTTCAAGACCTCCTAGCCACTGCCCTAGCAACCATTAAGAGCAACCCTAGCAACACAAAGCAAAGAGGGATATCTTCAAATCTGGAATATCATGCAAGACAAAGGTTTAAATCATTCATACTGGCAAGCAGCCTTTGGTGCATCATCATTGGCAGCTGCCAAGCCACTCCCTAGCAAACTGCTTTTCAAGATGTATATCTCTGCATCAGAACATCGTACAGACATGGGGGTTGGTTTATATTGTCAAGCAGCCTTTGGTTTATCACAACTGGCAGCTGCCAAGCCACTTCCTAGCAACCAAACAGAGTACCCTAAAGCAACTGCTTAGCAAGATCTATATCTCTGCATCAGAACATCGTAAAGACATGGGGGTTGGTTTATATTGTCAAGCAGCCTTTGGAGTATCACTCATTGGCAGCTGCCAAGCCACCCCTAGCAACCAAACAGAGTACCCTAGCAACCGTTTGAAGCAAGATCTATCTCTCAACATCAGAGCATCATAGAGACATGGGGGTTGGCTCTTTTGACTCATGCTATCAAACTCGACTCCCAACATGCTACACATGCTAATGCGATTAATAGCTACATGCCATTAATAGTGATTATATTTAGGTTTGAAACATGACACAAACTAGTAAAAATGTGTGAAAGCATAACGTTGCAAGCATGCTAATTGTGCGCATTACGTAGTAGTACGCAAATCATGTTAAGATCATGCCAAAGAACATGCTAATCATGTTAAGATCTTGTTAAAAAACATGCTAGCAACATGGTAATCATGCTAGCATCATGCCTAAAGATATGGCCAATCATGTTAAGATAACGCATAACGTAATGCTAACATGATTAAGATTCCTTGGTTAAAATCATGCTGGAAGAACATGGTAATCATGCTGGAAGCATCATGCTGGCGCATTATGCTAATCATGCTAGCATGTTTGCCAGCATTATGCTAACATGATTAAAGATCTTCGTTAAAATAATGTTGAATGAACATAGAAATCATGCCAAGATAATGCTATGATTATGTGCTAATCATGTTAAGCATGTTAAGCTATTATTATGCTAACATGATTAAGACCTTGTTTAAAACATGTTAAGAGCATGCCAAGGGTGTTAAAGCATCGATGTTATCAACATGCTAATCATGTTAAATATCATTTTGCTAAAAACATCCTAGCAGGACGGTAATTATGTTAAAGATAGTTTTTGCCACTGCAAGCACCATCTACATTTTCTTTCAGGAAATGTACATTCTAGTTAATGGTGCTTGCCAAAGGCAAAGCTCCATTCTTATTCTCCTGCATACTTATTATTATTATTATTATTAATGGTGCTTGCCAAAGGCAAAGCTCCATTCTTATTCTCCTGCATACTTATTATTCTTCTTCTTCTTCTTCTTTCTGGCCAAAATATCGGCATCGTAACTAGTCCCGCAGTTTTTGTCCTAGACCCACGAATGAGGTGCCAAATCGACCGGTTCATTGAGGACAGGTGTGCTATGACTTTTATAAGCGATCGGGTGCACGATGTTTCCGTCCGGCGGGGCGAAAAGCAGCGAAAAAAATCCCATAGACTTAACATTGGAACGAACTTTGACAAGTCATAACTCTGGATAACAATGTCATAGAGACAAAGGGGTGGTCTCATTTTACTCAGGCAACCAACTCAGTCTCTCAGGAAAACTTTGAAGATACATCAAGCCACGTCCTAGCAACCATATAGAGCACCCTTAGCAACAAGCTTCAGGACTTTCCATTGAAAAAGATCAAATGAATATCTTTGGATAGAAGTGTCGCACAAACAAGAGGGTGGGCTCATTTGACTCCGAGGGCAGCAAACCGCCAATCACAAATCACCTTAAAGACATCATAGCTACGTCTTAGCAACCATTTAGAGCACCCTAGCAACCCAAAGCATAGGCAGATATCTTCAAATCTGAATATCACAGAGGCATGGGGGTTGGTTTATATCATTCATACTGGCAAGCAGCCCTTGGAGTATCATCATTGGTAGTTGCCAAGCCACTCCCTAGCAACCAAACAGAGTACCCTAGCAACCACAGCCCAACATCTATATTTCTGCACCAGAATACCGTAAAGACATGGGTGTTGGTTTATATTGTCAAGCAGCTCTTTGAGTATCATCATTGGCAGCTACCAAGCCACTACCCTTAGCAACCAAACAGAGTACCCTAGCAACCGTTTAGCAAGATCTATATCTCTGCATCAGAACATCACAGAGAGAGAGAGTAGAGACAAGGGTGTTGGTTTATATTGTCAAGCAGCCTTTGGAGTATCATCATTGGTAGCTGCCAAGCCACTCCTTAGCAACCAAACAGTGTACCCTAGCAACCGTTTAGCAATATCTATATCTCTGCATCAGAGCATCATAGAGACATGGCGGTTGGCTCTTTTGACTCATGCTAGCAAACTGGACTTCCCAAACATGCTACACATGCTAGCGGTGAATAGCCATATGTCTAATAGTGATTGAGCTAAGTGCTAAAGTGGGGCTGAGAACATGATAAGAACTCTATAGAAACTCCATTGTAACTATCTGTGCCAACTACCAACCACCTAGTAATACCATAGCAACCACTCCTGGTTACCATAGCAACCGCCCAGAAACACCCTAGCAACCGCCTAGCAACACAGTAGCACCACTCGAGGTACCTTAACAACTGCCTAGCAACACCTTTAGCAACCACCCAGGTTACCATAGCAACCGCTGAGCATCCCTTCTCTAGAACACACTGGCAGCCTGCCCTAGCAAACACCTTAGTACCACCCTGCAAGCATCTCAGCAACTTCCCAGGTCACCACCTTTCAGTAACCACCACCCCACACCAAGGCAGTCCACGTCAGTGTCCACCCAAAGAACACCCAGCCCCTCTGCCATAGTGTCACCACCTTAGCCACCACCTCCTCCAAGTGCCTTCAGCAACTTCTTGGCAGCACTCTAGCACACTACCCTGGTTATCACACCAACCGCCTAGAACACCCAGCAACCGCCTCAGCAACACCTTAGCAACCACTCCAAGTACCTTAGCAACTGCCCAGCAACACCTTAGCAACCACCCAGGTTACCATAGCAACCGCCTAGCAACCACTCAATAACACCCTAGCAACCCGCCTAGCAACACCGTAGTGACCACCCCATATGCCTTAGAAAACTGCCATTACCAACACCCTAGCAACCACCAAGGTTACCATAGCAACCGCTTAGCAACACACCCAGGAACACCTTGGCAACCGCCTAGAAACACCTTAGCAACCACTCCAAGTACCTTAGCAACTGCCTAGCAACACCCTAGCAACCACTCAGGTTACCAAAGCAACCGTATAGCAACCGGGTACAGAATTTTGCTACTGCAAGCACCATTCACATTTTCTTCAGGAAATGCATATTCTAGTTAATGGTGCTTGCCAAAGGCAAAGCTCCATTCTTATTCTTCTGCATACTTATTATTCTTCTTCTTCTTCTTCTGGACACAATTTCCTCAAGTGCGCGCTACTCCTCCCGCAGTTTTTGTCATAGACCAATGAATGAGGTGTCAAATCGACCGGCTCATTGGAGGAGAGGTGTGCTATGACTCCTTTATAAGCGATCGGGTGTACGATGTTCTTCCGTCCCATGGCGAAAAGTAATGCGAAAAATCCTACAGACTTTGCATTGGGACAAACTTTGACGAGTAATAGCTCCTAAATTCGAGAATTTCATAGAAACATGTGGGTTACCACGTTTGAAGAGCCTGATAGGCTCTCTCAGACCATACCTCAAAATGGGGGTGTAAGTTGTACCCCTGGGGCGGCAAGAGCTGCCCAAAGTTGCCCCACAGACACACTATGGTGGAAGCCGTGCCCATGAACCAGGAAGTACTGTGTTTTTCCTACTTGGTGGGAAATTACATAGGGATTTTTGCATTGAAACATAACTCTGGATCACAATGTCATAGAGACAAGGGGGTGGGCTCATTTTACTCAGGCAAATCAATCGTCCCTCAGGATCATTGTCAGAAGCTATCGAGCCACGCCCTAGCAACCATATAGAGCACCATAGCAACAAGTTCCATAGGACTTCCATTGAAAAAGATCAAAGGAATATCTTTGGGATAGGAGAGCATCATAGAAACATGAGGGTGGGCTCACTTGACTCGTGGGCAGCAAACGGCCAATCACGAATCACCTTCAAGATATCATAGCCACGCCCTAGCAACTATTTAGAGCACCCTAGCAACTCAAAGCATAGAGGGGATATCTTCAAATCTGAAACATCATAGAGGAATGGGGGAAGGTTTATACTGATTTCATACTGGCAAGCAGCCTTTGGTTTATCATTACTGGCAGCTGCTGCTTCACCCTAGCAACCAAACAGAGTACCCTAGCAACCGCTTTGCAAGATCTATATCTCTGCATCAGAACATCGTAGAGACATGGGTGTTGGTTTATATTGTCAAGTAGCCTTTGGAGTATCATCATTGGTAGCTACCAAGCCACTCCCTAGCAACCAAACAGAGTACCCTAGCAACCGTTTTGAAACACCTATACTTCTGCATCAGAACATTATAGAGACATGGCGGTTGGTTTCTTTTGACTCATGCTAAGCAAACTGGATTTCCACCATGCTACACATGCTAGCAGTGAATAGCTACATGCTAATAGTGATTAGCTTAAGGTTTAAACATGACACAAACTAGTAAAAATGTGTTAGAATAATGCTAGTGGCATGTTAATCATGTGTTAAAGACATAGATGCTAGTAGCGTGCATAATCATGTTAAAGCATCAGTGCTACAGCAAACATGCTAATCATGTTGCAAGCATTCCTTGTTAAATATACATGCTAACAACATGGTAATCATGCTAAAAGCATCATGCTAGCGTCATGTCACAACATTATGCTAACATGATTGAAGCATCTTGTTTAAAAAGCCGATGCCAAAGAAAGTACGTTGAGCAGGCAGATCATGCCAAAGAAAGCATGCTAATCATGTTAAAGATGTTGCCACATAATGCTAACATGATTAGCATTTGGTTAAAATAATGCTAAGCAACATGGTAATCATAAGCAAGATTTACGCGTTAAAGATATACTAATCATGTTAAAGCATGTTACTAAGATTACAGCTAACATGACTTAGCATTTTGTTTAAAAAATGCTAAAGAGTATGTTTAGGTGTTAAGATTCATGCACAAAGAACATGCTAATCATGTTAAAGATCTTGTTAAAAACATGCTAAAGCAACATGGTAACCATGCTAACATCGTGTTACCATTATGCTAATCATGTTGCAAGCATGTTGCTATGATTATAAGCTAACATGACTAGCATTACCTTGTTTAAAAAAATGCTACAGATAGCATGCTTAGGGTGTTAAAGCATCATGCTAAAGTAAATATGCTTAAGAAATCATAAAAAGTTAAGATCTTGTTAAAAACATACTAAGAACATGGTAATCATGCTAACATCATGTTACCATTATGCTAAATTAAGTGTTAAAGCATGTTGCTAAGCATTATGGTAACATGATTAAGATTCTGTTAAAATCATGGTAGCAACATGGTAATCATGCTAGCATCATGCTAAAAACATTATGCTAATCATGTTAGCATGTTTTGCTAAAAGGCATTATGCTGCTAACATGATTAGAATCTTGCTAAAACATGCCTTAAGCATTACGTTATGGGTGTTAAGAGACTCATGCCAAAGAATATGCTAATCCACAAGCATTCCCTGCTAAAAACATCCTAGCAGAGACTGGGTAATTATGTTAGCATCATGCTAATCAAGAGTGCTGAGTTTTGCCACTGCAAAGCACCATATTCACATTTTCTTCAGGAAATGTACATTCTAGTAGTCAGTAATTACTATTCACCTGGAACAAAACTTTGGCGCGTAACTCGTCCCGTTACAGTTTTTGTCGTAGACCCACGAATGAGGTGTCAAATCGACCGGCTTATTGAGGAGAGGTGTGCTATGACTTTTCTAAGCGATTAGGTGTACGGATGTTCACACAGCGTACGAAAAAACGGCTGAAAAACTCCCATAGACTTAACATAAATTGGGTCAAAATCTGTGAGATCATATCTATGGATTCAGAAGGTCATAGAGACTTGGGGCTGGGCTCTTTTGATTCGGCCATGGCCAATAAGTAGTGACACAGCAACTTCACAGCGACGCCCTAGCAACCAATTACATCAGCCTAGCAACTGGGGCCGAATTTTACCACTGCAAGCACCATTCACATTTTCTTTCAGGAAATGTACATTCTAGTTAATGGTGCTTGCCAAAGGCAGCAAGCTCCATTCTTATTCTTCTGCATACTTATTAATGGTGCTTGCCAAAGGCAAAGCTCCATTCTTATTCTTCTGCATACTTATTATTTCTTCTTCTTCTTCTTCTGGACACAATTTTCATGTGCGCGCTACTCCTCCCGCAGTTTCTGTCATAGACCCATGAATGAGGTGTCAAATCGACCGGCTCATTGAGGACAGGTGTGCTATGACTTTTTATAAGCGATCGGGTGTACGTACGATGTTCGTCCGGCGGGCGAAAAAGTAGCGAAAAAAAAAAAATCCCATAGACTTTGCATTGGGACAAACTTTGATGAGTAATAGCTCCTAATCGAGAATTTCATAGAAACATGTGGTTACTATCGTTTGAAGAGGCTGACAGGCTCTCTCAGACCATACTCTCAAAATGGGTGTAAGTTGTACCTCTCTGGGGCGCAAGAGCTGCCCAAAGTTGCCCTTCACAGACATACTATGGTGAAGCCGTGCCCATGAACCAGGAAGTACTGTGTTTTTCCTACTATATGGGAAATTACATAGATTTTTCTGGTATTGAACATAACTCTGGATCACAATGTCTTAAAGACAAGGGGGTGGGCTCATTTTACTCAGGCAACCAATCAGTGTCTCAGGTTCATTGTGAAGCTATCAAGCCAATGCCCTAGCAACCATATAGAGCACCATAGCAACAAGTTCCATTGACTTCCATTGAAAAAGATCAAATGAATATCTTTGGATAGGAGTGTCATAGCAAAAACATGAGGGTGGGCCCACGACCTCGGGGCAGCAAACGTCAATCACGAATCACCTTAAACACTTCATTAGCCACGCCCTAGCAAACCATTTAGAGCACCCTAGCAACCCAAAGCATAAAGGCAGATATCTTCAAATCTGGAATATCATACAGGCATGGGGGTTGGTTTATATCATTCATACTGGCAAGCAGCCTTTGGTTTATCATTACTGGCAGCTGCCAAGCCACTCCCTAGCAACCAAACAGAGTACCTCTAGCAACTGCTTTGCAAGATCTATATCTCTGCATCAGAACATCATAAAGACATGGGGGTTGGGTTTATATTGTCAAGCAGCCTTTGGAGTATCATCATTGGTAGCTGCCAAGCCACTCCTTAGCAACCAAACAGAGTACCCTAGCAACCGTTTAGCAAGATCTATATCTCTGCATCAGAGCATCATATGAGACATGGCGAAGTTGGTCTCTTTTGACTCATGCGTTAGCAAACTGGACTTCCAACATGTTACACATGCTGAAGCAGTGAATAGCTACATGCTAATAGTGATTAGCCATTAGGGTTTAAACATGACACAAACTAGTAAAAATGTGTTAGCATCATGCTGGTAACATGCTAATTGTGTTAACATCATGCTAGTAGAGATGCTAATCATGTTAGCGATCATGTTAAGTAAACATGCTAATTATGCTAGCAAGATCTTGTTAAAAACTATGCTAGTAACATGGTAATCATGGCAGCATCACAAGCATTATGCTAATCATGTTGGAAGACGCGATGTTGCTAAAGCATTACAATGCTAACATGATTATATCTTTCTACATGTTGAAGAAAGCATGTCAAGGGTGTTAAGATTACATGCTAGCAAGAACATGCTAATCATGTTAGCATGTTGCTGGAAGCATTATGCTCAACATGATTAGCATCTTTTTCTGAAAACATGCGAAATAAAGCATGTAGTAATAGGGTGTTAAAAGATAATGCTGCCAACGATGGCTGAATCATGTCATAGCATCTGGATAAAAACATCCTAAAGCAGGACGGTAATTATGTTAAGATCATGCTAATCAAGAGTGGTCCGAGCTTTGCCACTGTAAGCACCATTCACATTTTCTTCAGGAAATGTACATTCTAGTATTGTAATTACTATTCACCTGGAACAAAACTTTGCTGCGTAACTGCCCCGCGCTCATTTGTCGTAGACCCACGAATGAGGTGTCAAATCGACCGGCTTAGTGAGGAGAGGTGTGCTATGACTTTTCTAAGCGATCGCTTGTAGGCGATGTTCGTAGAGCGCATCTAAAACGGCTGAAAAACTCCCATAGACTTAACATGGGGGCCAAATCTGTGAGATCATATCTTTAGTTTAGAAGTTCGTAGAGAATTTGGGGCTGGGCTCTTTTGATTCGCCAGCCAATAAGTAGTGACAGCAACTTCATAGCCACGTCCTAGCAACCAATTACAGCACCCTAGCAACCGGTGCCGACTTTGCCACTGTAGCACCATTCACATTTTCTTCAGGAAATGTACATTCTAGTATTGCATTCATTCACCTGAACAAACTTTATTGCACTCTGTCCCGCACCGTTTGTCGTAGACCCATGAATGAGGTGTCAAATCGACCGGCTTATCGAGGAGAGGTGTGCTATGACTTTCTAAGCGATTGCAAAATGCATGTCCGCACAGCGTACGAAAAACGTGGCTGAAAAAAACTCCCTATAGACTTAACATGGGGGCCAAATCTGTGAGATCATATATCTATGGATCAAAAGGTCATAGAGACTTGGGGCTGGGCTCTTTGATTCGGCCAGCCAAACTAAGTAGTGACACAGCAACTTCATAGCGACTGCCCTAGCAACCTAAATTACAGCACCGCTAGCAACCGGTGCCGAATTTTGCCACTGCAAGCACCATTCACATTTTCTTCAGAGAAATGTACATTTCTAGTATTGTAATTACTATTCACACCTGAACAAAACTTTGGCGTCGTAACTCGGTCCCGCGCCATTTGTGCGTAGACCCACGAATGAGGTGTCAAATCGACCGGCTTAGTGAGGAGAGGTGGTGCTATGACTTTTCTAAGCGATCGTTTGCAGCCGATGTTCGGCACAGCGTACTGGAAACGGCTGAAAAAACTCCCATAGACTTCCAACATGGGGGCCAAATCTGTGAGATCATATCTTTAGGATCAGAAAGGTCATAGAGACTTGGGGCTGGGTGCTCTTTTGGATTCGGCCAGCCAATAAGTAGTGACACAGACACCTTCATACTGGCCACGCCTCTAGCAACCACAATTACAGCACCCCTAGCAACCGGTGCATAGGAAATTGCCACTGCAAGCACCATTCACATTTTCTTTCAGGAAGTATGTAACATTCTTGCTAATGGTGCTTGCCAAAGGCAAAGCTCCATTCTTATTCTTCTGCATAGTTATTCTTCTTCTTCTTCTTCTGGACAACAATGTTCTGCGTCGCTACTCCTCCCGCAGTTTTTGTCATAGACCCATGAATGAGGTGTCAAATCGAATTCGGCTCATTGAGGAGAGGTGTGCTATGACTTTTATAAGCGATCGGGTGTACGATGGCGTTCGTCCGGCGGGCGCAAAAGTAGCGAAAAAAATCCTATAGACTTTGCATTGGGACAAATCTCTTGACGAGTAATAGCTCCTAACGAGAATTTCATAGAAACATGTGGGTTACCACGTTTGAAGAGCCTGATAGGCTCCTCTCAGACCATACCTCAAAATGGTGTGTTGTACCCCTGGGGCGCAAGAGCTGCCCAAAGTTGCCCCATAGACATACTATGGTGAAGCCGTGCCCATGAACCAGGAAGTACTGTGTTTTTCCTACTATGGGAAATTACATAGGGATTTTGTATTGAACATAACTCTGGATCACAATGTCATAGAGACAAGGGTGGGCTCATTTTTACTCAGGCAACCAATCAGTCTCTCAGGATCATTGTGAAGCTATCAAGCCACGCCCTAGCAACCATATAGAGCACCATAGCAACAAGTTCCATAGACTTCCATTGAAAAAGATCAAAGGAATATATTTGGAAACGAGTGTCATAGAAACATGAGGGTGGGCTCATTTGACTCGAGGCAGCAAACGGCCAATCACGAATCACCTTCAAGATATCATAGCCACGCCCTAGCAACTATTTAGAGCACCCTAGCAACTCAAAGCATAGAGGGGATATCTTCAAATCTGAACATCATAGAGGAATGGGGGGTTGGTTTATATCATTCATACTGGCAAGCAGCCTTTGGTTTATCATTACTGGCAGCTGCCAAGCCACTCCCTAGCAACCAAACAGAGTACCCTAGCAACCGTTTTGCAAGATCTATATCTCTGCATCAGAACATCGTAGAGACATGGGTGTTGGTTTATATTGTCAAGCAGCCTTTGGAGTATCATCATTGGTAGCTACCAAGCCACTCCCTAGCAACCAAACAGAGTACCCTAGCAACCGTTTTGAAACACCTATATTTCTGCATCAGAACATTATAGAGACATGGCGGTTGGCTCTTTTGACTCATGCTAGCAAACTGGACTTCCACCATGCTACACATGCTAGCAGTGAATAGCTACATGCTAATAGTGATTAGCTTAAGGTTTAAACATGACACAAACTAGTAAAAATGTGTTAGAATAATGCTAGTGGCATGTTAATTGTGTTAAGATGATGCTAGTAGCATGCTAATCATGTTAAAGAAGATCATGTTAAGAACATGCTAATCATGTTAAGATTCTTGTTAAATACATGCTAACAACATGGTAATCATGCTAAAGATCATGCCAAAGATTATGCTAATGATGTTAAGCATGTTGCTAACATTATGCTAACATGATTAAGATCTTGTTAAAATCATGCTAAAACATGGCAATCATGCTAAAGATCATGCTGCTAGCATTATGCTAATCATGTTAGCATGTTTGCTAGCGAAGATTATGCTAACATGATTAGCATCTTGTTTAAAACATGCTAAAGAAAGATGCTAAGGGTGTTAAGCAATATCATGCTAAGAACATGCTAATCATGTTAAGATGTTCCTAACATAATGATAACATGATTGAAGATTTTTGGTTAAAATAATGCCAAGAACATGGTAATCAAGTGCTAGCATCATGCCAAGCATTATGCTAATCATGTTGAAGATGTTGCCAAAACATTATGCTAACATGATTAGCATCTTGTTTAAAACATTCTGGCAAAGAGCATGCTTAGGGTGTTAAGAAGATCACATGCTAAGAACATGCTAATCATGTTAGTATCTTGTTAAAAACATTACGCGTTAAAATGGTAATCATAAAGCTAAAGCATCATGTTACCATAATGCTAATCATGTTGAAGATGTTGCTGTGATTATGCTAAACATGATTAGCATCTTGTTAAAAACATGCTAACAACATGGTAATCATGCTAAGCATCATGCTAAAGATTATGTTAATCATGTTAAAGCATGTTTTGCTAACATTATGCTAACATGATTAAAGATCTTTCTAAAAACATGCTAAGAGCATGCTAAGTAAACGTGTTAAGATAATGCTAAAGCTAACATGCTAACTCATGTTAAGCATTTTGCTAAAGCATTATGTTAACATGATTCGCATCTTTCTAAAAACATGTTAAAGAGGATGCTAAGGGTGTTGAAGATAATGCCAAAGCAAACATGCCAATCATGTAGTGACAGCAACTTCTAAAAACATCCTAGCAACGGTAATTATGTTAGCATAATGCTAATCAAGAGTGCCGAGTTTTGCCACTGCAAGCACCATTCACATTTTCTTCAGGAAATGTACATTCTAGTATTGTAATTACTATTCACCTGAACAAAACTTTGGCGCGTAACTCGTCCCGCACCGTTTGTTGTATACCCACGAATGAGGTGTCAAATCGACCGGCTTATTGAGGAGAGGTGTGCTATGACTTTTCTAAGCGATCGGGTGTACGATGTTCGGCACAGTGTACGAAAAAAATTGGCTGAAAAACTCCCATAGACTTAACATTGAGTCAAAATCTATGAGATCATATCTTTGGATCAGAAGGTCATAGAGACTTGGGGCTGGGCTCTTTTGATTCGGCCAGCCAATAAGTAGTGACACAGCAACTTCATAGCCACGCCCTAGCAACCAATTACAGCACCCTAGCAACCGGTGCCGATTTTTGCCACTGCAAGCACCATTCACATTTTCTTCAGGAAATGTACATTCTAGTATTGTAATTACTATTCACCTAGACAAAACTTTGGCGCGTAACTCGTCCCGCACCGTTTGTCGTAGACCCATGAATGAGGTGTCAAATCGACCGGCTTATTGAGGAGAGGTGTGCTATGACTTTTCTAAGCGATTGGGTGTACGATGTTCGGACGGCGGCCGAAAAACGGCTGAAAAACTCCCATAGACTTAACAATGGGTCAAAATCTGTGAGATCATAGCTTTGGATCAGAAGGTCATAGAGACTTGGGGCTGGGATCTTTGATTCGGCCAGCCAATAAGTAGTGACACAGCAACTTCATAGCCACACCCTAGCAACCAATTACAGCACCCTAGCAACCGGTGCCGAATTTTGCCACTGCAAGCACCATTCACATTTTCTTCAGGAAATGTACATTCTAGTTAATGGTGCTTGCCAAAGGCAAAGCTCCATTCTTATTCTTCTGCATACTTATTATTCTTCTTCTTCTTCTTCTGGACACAATTTCTGCGCGCTACTCCTCCCGCAGTTTTTGTCATAGACCCATGAATGAGGTGTCAAATCGACCGGCTCATTGAGGAGAGGTGTGCTATGACTTTTATAAGCGATCGGGTGTACGATGTTCGTCCGGCGGGCGAAAAAGTAGCGAAAAAAATCCCATAGACTTTGCATTGGGACAAACTTTGACGAGTAATAGCTCCTAACGAGAATTTCATAGAAACATGTGGGTTACCACGTTTGAAGAGCCTGATAGGCTCTCTCAGACCATACCTCAAAATGGGGTGTAAGTTGTACCCCTGGGGCGCAAGAGCTGCCCAAAGTTGCCCCATAGACATACTATGGTGAAGCCGTGCCCATGAACCAGGAAGTACTGTGTTTTTCCTACTATGGGAAATTACATAGGGATTTTGTATTGAACATAACTCTGGATCACAATGTCATAGAGACAAGGGGGTGGGCTCATTTTACTCAGGCAACCAATCAGTCTCTCAGGATCATTGTGAAGCTATCGAGCCAACGCCCTAGCAACCATATAGAGCACCTTAGCAACAAGTTCCATAGACTTCCATTGAAAAAGATCAAAGGAATATCTTTGGATAGGAGTGTCATAGAAACATGAGGGTGGGCTCATTTGACTCTGGGCAGCAAACGGCCAATCACGAATCACCTTCAAGATATCATAGCCACGCCCTAGCAACTATTTAGAGCACCCTAGCAACTCAAAGCATAGAGGGGATATCTTCAAATCTGAACATCATAGAGGAATGGGGGTTGGTTTATATCATTCATACTGGCAAGCAGCCTTTGGTTTATCATTACTGGCAGCTGCCAAGCCACTCCCTAGCAACCAAACAGAGTACCCTAGCAACCGTTTTGCAAGATCTATATCTCTGCATCAGAACATCGTAGAGACATGGGTGTTGGTTTATATTGTCAAGCAGCCTTTGGAGTATCATCATTGGTAGCTACCAAGCCACTCCCTAGCAACCAAACAGAGTACCCTAGCAACCGTTTTGAAACACCTATATTTCTGCATCAGAACATTATAGAGACATGGCGGTTGGCTCTTTTGACTCATGCTAGCAAACTGGACTTCCACCATGCTACACATGCTAGCAGTGAATAGCTACATGCTAATAGTGATTAGCTTAAGGTTTAAACATGACACAAACTAGTAAAAATGTGTTAGAATAATGCTAGTGGCATGTTAATTGTGTTAGCATGATGCTAGTAGCATGCTAATCATGTTAGCATCATGTTAGCAAACATGCTAATCATGTTAGCATCTTGTTAAATACATGCTAACAACATGGTAATCATGCTAAGATCATGCTAGCATTATGCTAATGATGTTAGCATGTTGCTAACATTATGCTAACATGATTAGCATCTTGTTAAAATCATGCTAACAACATGGTAATCATGCTAGCATCATGCTAAGATTATGCTAATCATGTTAGCATGTTGCTAGCATTATGCTAACATGACTAGCATTTTGTTTAAAACATGCTAAAGAAGATGCTTAGGTGTTAAGATCATGCTAAAGCAACATGCTAATCATGTTAGCATCTTGTTAAAAACATGCTAGCAACATGGTAATCATGCTAGCATCATGTTACCATTATGCTAATCATGTTAGCATGTTGCTAAGATTATGCTAACATGATTAGCATCTTGTTAAAATCATGGTAGCAACATGGTAATCATGCTAGCATCATGCTAGCATTATGCTAATCATGTTAGCATGTTTTTGCTAGCATTATGCTAACATGATTAGAATCTTGCCAAAAACATGCTGGCATCATGCTATGGGTGTTAAGATCATGCTAAGAACATGCTAATCTGTTAGCATCTTGCTAAAAACATCCTAGCAGGACGGTAATTATGTTAGCATCATGCTAATCAAGAGTGCTGAGTTTTGCCACTGCAAGCACCATTCACATTTTCTTCAGGAAATGTACATTCTAGTATTGTAATTACTATTCACCTGAACAAAACTTTGGCGCGTAACTCGTCCCGCACCGTTTGTCCTAGACCCACAAATGAGGTGTCAAATCGACCGGCTTATTGAGGAGAGGTGTGCTATGACTTTTCTAAGCGATCGGGTGTACGATGTTCGCACAGCGTACGAAAAAAATGGCTGAAAAAACTCCCATAGACTTAACATTGGGTCAAAATCTGTGAGATCATATCTTTGGATCAGAAGGTCATAGAGACTTGGGGCTGGGCTCTTTGATTCGGCCAGCCAATAAGTAGTGGCACAGCAACTTCATAGCCACGCCCTAGCAACCAATTACAGCACCCTAGCAACCGGTGCCGATTTTTGCCACTGCAAGCACCATTCACATTTTCTTCAGGAAATGTACATTCTAGTATTGTAATTACTATTCACCTGAACAAAACTTTGGCGCGTAACTCGTCCCGCACCGTTTGTCGTAGACCCACGAATGAAGTGTCAAAGCGACTGGCTTATTGAGGAGAGGTGTGCTATGACTTTTCTAAGCGATTGGTGTACGATGTTCGCACAGCGTACGAAAAAAAGGCTGAAAAAACTCCCATAGACTTAACATTGGGCCAAATCTGTGAGATCATATCTTTGGTTTAGAAGGTCATAGAGACTTGGGGCTGGGCTCTTTTGACTCGGCCTATCAAGCCGCCAATAAGTAGTGACTTCATGGCCACGCCCTAGCAACCAATTACAGCACCCTAGCAACTGAGTGGCGAATTTTGCCACTGCAAGCACCATTCACATTTTCTTCAGGAAATGTACATTCTAGTATTGTAATTACTATTCACCTGAACAAAACTTTGGCGCGTAACTCATCCCGCACCGTTTGTTGTAGACCCACGAATGAGGTGTCAAATCGACCGGCTTATTGAGGAGAGGTGTGCTATGACTTTTCTAAGCGATCGGGTGTACGATGTTCGCACAGCGTACGAAAAAACGGCTGAAAAAACTCCCATAGACTTAACATGGGGGCCAAATCTGTGAGATCATATCTTTGGATCAGAAGGTCATAGAGACTTGGGGCTGGGCTCTTTTGATTCGGCCAGCCAATAAGTAGTGACACAGCAACTTCATAGCCACGCCCTAGCAACCAATTACAGCACCCTAGCAACCGGGTTCCGAATTTTTCCACTGCAAGCACCATTCACATTTTCTTCAGGAAATGTACATTCTAGTATTGTAATTACTATTCACCTGAACAAAACTTTGGCGCGTAACTCGTCCCGCACCGTTTGTCGTAGACCCACAAATGAGGTGTCAAATCGAACGGCTTATTGAGGAGAGGTGTGCTATGACTTTTCTAAGTGATCGGGTGTATGATGTTCGCACAGCAAACGATAAAAAAGGCTGAAAATCTCCCATTGACTTAACATTGGGTCAGAATCTGTGAGATTATATCTTTGGATCAGAAGGTCATAGAGACTTGGGGCTGGGCTCTTCTGATTCGGCCAGCCAATAATTAGTGACACAGCAACTTCATAGCCAGGCCCTAGCAACCAATTACAGTACCCTAGCAACCGGTGCCGAATTTTGCCACTGCAAGCACCATTCACATTTTCTTCAGGAAATGTACATTCTAGTTAATGGTGCTTGCCAAAGGCAAAGCTCCATTCTTATTCTTCTGCATACTTATTATTCTTCTTCTTCTTCTTCTGGACACAATTTCTACAGCGCTACTCCTCCCGCAGTTTTTGTCATAGACCCATGAATGAGGTGTCAAATCGACCGGCTCATTGAGGACAGGTGTGCTATGACTTTTATAAGCGATCGGGTGTACGTATGTTCGTCCGGCGGGCGAAAAAGTAGCGAAAAAAAATCCCATAGACTTTGCATTGGGACAAACTTTGATGAGTAATAGCTCCTAACGAGAATTTCATAGAAACATGTGGGTTACCACGTTTGAAGAGCCTGATAGGCTCTCTCAGACCATACCTCAAAATGGGGTGTAAGTTGTACCCCTGGGGTGCAAGAGCTGCCCAAAGTTGCCCCATAGACATACTATGGTGAAGCCGTGCCCATGAACCAGGAAGTACTGTGTTTTTCCTACTATGGGAAATTACATAGGGATTTTGTATTGAACATAACTCTGGATCACAATGTCTTAAAGACAAGGGGGTGGGCTCATTTTACTCAGGCAACCAATCAGTGTCTCAGGTTCATTGTGAAGCTATCAAGCCACGCCCTAGCAACCATATAGAGCACCATAGCAACAAGTTCCATAGACTTCCATTGAAAAAGATCAAATGAATATCTTTGGATAGGAGTGTCATAGAAACATGAGGGTGGGCTCATTTGACTCGGGGCAGCAAACGGCCAATCACGAATCACCTTAAACACTTCATAGCCACGCCCTAGCAACCATTTAGAGCACCCTAGCAACCCAAAGCAAAGAGGGATATCTTCAAATCTGAATATCATAGAGGCATGGGGGTTGGTTTATATCATTCATACTGGCAAGCAGCCTTTGGTTTATCATTACTGGCAGCTGCCAAGCCACTGCCTAGCAACCAAACAGAATACCCTAGCAACCGTTTTGCAAGATCTATATCTCTGCATCAGAGCATCATAGAGACATGGCGGTTGGCTCTTTTGACTCATGCTAGCAAACTGGACTTCCAACATGCTACACATGCTATCAGTGAATAGCTACATGCCAATAGTGATTAGCTTAGGGTTTAAACATGACACAAACTAGTAAAAATGTGTTAGCATAATGCTGGTAACATGCTAATTGTGTTAGCATCATGCTAGTAGCATGCTAATCATGTTAGCATCATGCCAAGCAAACATGCTAATTATGTTATGATCTTGTTAAAAAAATGCTATGAACATGGTTATCATGCTATCATCTTGATATATTTATGCTAATCATTTTAGAATGTTGCTAGCATTATGCTAACATGATTAGCATCTTTCTAAAAACATGCTAGCAGCATGCTAAGGGTGTTAAGATTATGCTAGAACATGCTAATCATGTTAGCATTTTTACAAGATTATGTTAACATGATTGGCATCTTTCTAAAAACATGTTAAGAGGATACTAAGGGTGTTAAGATAATGCTAGCAACATGCTAATCATGTTAGCATCTTGCTAAAAACATCCTAGCAGGACGGTAATTATGTTAGCATAATGCTAATCAAGAGTGCCGAGTTTTGCCACTGCAAGCACCATTCACATTTTCTTCAGGAAATGTACATTCTAGTTAATGGTGCTTGCCAAAGGCAAAGCTCCATTCTTATTCTTCTGCATACTTATTATTCTTCTTCTTCTTCTTCTGGACACAATTTCTGCGCGCTACTCCTCCCGCAGTTTTTGTCATAGACCCATGAATGAGGTGTCAAATCGACCGGCTCATTGAGGACAGGTGTGCTATGACTTTTATAAGCGATCGGGTGTACGATGTTCGTCCGGCGGGCGAAAAAGTAGCGAAAAAAATCCCATAGACTTTGCATTGGGACAAACTTTGATGAGTAATAGCTCCTAACGAGAATTTCATAGAAACATGTGGGTTACCACGTTTGAAGAGCCTGATAGGCTCTCTCAGACCATACCTCAAAATGGGGTGTAAGTTGTACCCCTGGGGCGCAAGAGCTGCCCAAAGTTGCCCCATAGACATACTATGGTGAAGCCGTGCCCATGAACCAGGAAGTACTGTGTTTTTCCTACTATGGGAAATTACATAGGGATTTTGTATTGAACATAACTCTGGATCACAATGTCATAGAGACAAGGGGGTGGGCTCATTTTACTCAGGCAACCAATCAGTCTCTCAGGATCATTGTAAAGCTATCAAGCCACGCCCTAGCAACCATATAGAGAACCATAGCAACAAGTTCCATAGACTTCCATTGAAAAAGATCAAAGGAATATCTTTGGATAGGAGTGTCATAGAAACATGAGGGTGGGCTCATTTGACTCGAGGCAGCAAACCGCCAATCACAAATCACCTTAAAGACATCATAGCCACGCCTTAGCAACCATATAGAGCACCCTAGCAACCCAAAGCATAGGCAGATATCTTCAAATCTGAATATCATAGAGGCATGGGGGTTGGTTTATATCATTCATACTGGCAAGCAGCCTTTGGTGTATCATCATTGGTAGCTGCCAAGCCACTCCTTAGCAACCAAACAGAGTACCCTAGCAACCATTTTGCAAGATCTATATCTCTGCGTCAGAACATCGTACAGACATGGGGGTTGGTTTATATTGTCAAGCAGCCTTTGGAGTATCATCATTGGCAGCTGCCAAGCCACTCCCTAGCAACCAAACAGAGTACCCTAGCAACCGTTTTGAAACACCTATATTTCTGCATCAGAACATTATAGAGACATGGCGGTTGGCTCTTTTGACTCATGCTAAGCAAACTGGACTTCCACCATGCTACACATGCTAGCAGTGAATAGCTACATGCTAATAGTGATTAGCTTAAGGTTTAAACATGACAAAAACTAGTAAAAATGTGTTAGAATAATGCTAGTGGCATGTTAATTGTGTTAGCATGATGCTAGTAGCATGATAATCATGTTAAGATCATGTTAAGCAAACATGCTAATCATGTTAAGATCTTGTTAAATACATGCTAACAACATGGTAATCATGCTAGTATCATGCTAGCAAGATTATGCTAATGATGTTAAGATGTTGCTAAGATTATGCTAACATGATTAGCATCTTGTTAAAATCATGCTAAGAACATGGTAATCATGCTAAGATCATGCTAAGATTATGCTAATCATGTTAAGATGTTTGCTAGCATTATGCTAACATGATTAGCATCTTGTTTAAAACATGCTAACAGCATGCTAAGGGTGTTAAGATCATGCTAAGAACATGCTAATCATGTTAAGATGTTGTTAACATAATGCTAACATGATTAAGATCTTGTTAAAATAATGCTAAGAACATGGTAATCATGCTAAGATCATGCTAGTATTATGCTAATCATGTTAAGATTTTGCTAAAGATTATGCTAACATGACTAGCATTTTGTTTAAAACATGCTAGCAAAGATGCTTAGGGTGTTAGCATCATGCTAAAGAACATGCTAATCATGTTAGCATTTTGCTAAAAACATCCTAGCAGGACGGTAATTATGTTAGCATCATGCTAATCAAGAGTGCCGAGTTTTGCCACTGCAAGCACCATTCACATTTTCTTCAGGAAATGTACATTCTAGTATTGTAATTACTATTCACCTGAACAAAACTTTGGCGCGTAACTCGTCCCGCACCGTTTGTCGCAGACCCACGAATGAGGTGTCAAATCGACCGGCTTATTGAGGAGAGGTGTGCTATGACTTTTCTAAGCGATTGGGTGTACGATGTTCGCACAGCGTACGAAAAACGGCTGAAAAAACTCCCATAGACTTAACATGGGGGCCAAATCTGTGAGATCATATCTTTGGTTTACATGGTCATAGAGACTTGGGGCTGGGCTCTTTTGATTCGTCCTATCGAGCAGCCAATAAGTAGTGACATAGCAACTTCATAGCCACGCCCTAGCAACCAATTACAGCACCCTAGCAACCGGTGCCGAATTTTGCCACTGCAAGCACCATTCACATTTTCTTCAGGAAATGTACATTCTAGTATTGTAATTACTATTCACCTGAACAAAACTTTGGCACGTAACTCGTCCCGCACCGTTTGTCGTAGACCCACGAATGAGGTGTCAAATCGACCGGCTTATTGAGGAGAGGTGTGCTATGACTTTTCTAAGCGATTGGGTGTACGATGTTCGCACAGCGTACGAAAAACGGCTGAAAAAACTCCCATAGACTTAACATGGGGGCCAAATCTGTGAGATCATATCTTTGGTTTAGAAGGTCATAGAGACTTGGGGCTGGGCTCTTTTGATTCAGCCTGCCAATAAGTATTGACACAGCATCTTCATAGCCACGCCCTAGCAACCAATTACAGCACCCTAGCAACCGGTGACGAATTTTGCCACTGCAAGCACCATTCACATTTTCTTCAGGAAATGTACATTCTAGTATTGTAATTACTATTCACCTGAACAAAACTTTGGCGCGTAACTCGTCCCGCACCGTTTGTTGTAGACCCACGAATGAGGTGTCAAATCGACCGGCTTATTGAGGAGAGGTGTGCTATGACTTTTCTAAGCGATCGGGTGTACGATGTTCGCACAGTGTACGAAAAAATTGGCTGAAAAAACTCCCATAGACTTAACATTGAGTCAAAATCTATGAGATCATATCTTTGGATCAGAAGGTCATAGAGACTTGGGGCTGGGCTCTTTTGATTCGGCCAGCCAATAAGTAGTGACACAGCAACTTCATAGCCACGCCCTAGCAACCAATTACAGCACCCTAGCAACCGGTGCCGATTTTTGCCACTGCAAGCACCATTCACATTTTCTTCAGGAAATGTACATTCTAGTATTGTAATTACTATTCACCTGAACAAAACTTTGGCGCGTAACTCGTCCCGCACCGTTTGTCGTAGACCCACGAATGAGGTGTCAAATCGACCGGCTTATTGAGGAGAGGTGTGCTATGACTTTTCTAAGCGATCGGGTGTACGATGTTCGCACAGCGTACGAAAAATTGGCTGAAAAAACTCCCATAGACTTAACATTGGGTCAAAATCTGTGAGATCATATCTTTGGATCAGAAGGTCATAGAGACTTGGGGCTGGGCTCTTTGATTCGGCCAGCCAATAAGTAGTGACACAGCAACTTCATAGCCACGCCCTAGCAACCAATTACAGCACCTTAGCAACCGGTGCCGATTTTTGCCACTGCAAGCACCATTCACATTTTCTTCAGGAAATGTACATTCTAGTATTGTAATTACTATTCACCTGAACAAAACTTTGGCGCGTAACTCGTCCCGCACCATTTGTCGTAGACCCACGAATGAGGTGTCAAATCGACCGGCTTATTGAGGAGAGGTGTGCTATGACTTTTCTAAGCGATCGGGTGTACGATGTTCGCACAGCGTACGAAAAATCGGCTGAAAAACTCCCATAGACTTAACATGGGGGCCAAATCTGTGAGATCATATCTTTGGATCAAAAGGTCATAGAGACTTGGGGCTGGGCTCTTTGATTCGGCCAGCCAATAAGTAGTGACACAGCAACTTCATAGCCACGCCCTAGCAACCAATTACAGCACCCTAGCAACCGGTGCCGAATTTTGCCACTGCAAGCACCATTCACATTTTCTTCAGTAAATGTACATTCTAGTATTGTAATTACTATTCACCTGAACAAAACTTTGGCGCGTAACTCGTCCCGCAACGTTTGTCGTAGACCCACGAATGAGGTGTCAAATCGACCGGCTTATTGAGGAGAGGTGTGCTATGACTTTTCTAAGCGATCGGGTGTACGATGTTCGCACAGTGTACGAAAAACGGCTGAAAAAACTCCCATAGACTTAACATGGGGGCCAAATCTGTGAGATCATATCTTTGGTTGTGAAGGTAATAGAGAATTGGGGCTGAGCTCGTTTGTCTCGGCCTATCAAGCCGCCAATAAGTAGTGACACAGCAACTTCATGGCCACGCCCTAGCAACCAATTACAGCACCCTAGCAACCGAGTGGCGAATTTTGCCACTGCAAGCACCATTCACATTTTCTTCAGGAAATGTACATTCTAGTATTGTAATTACTATTCACCTGAACAAAACTTTGGCGCGTAACTCGTCCCGCACCGTTTGTCGTAGACCCACGAATGAGGTGTCAAATCGACCGGCTTATTGAGGAGAGGTGTGCTATGACTTTTCTAAGCGATCGGGTGTACGATGTTCGCACAGCGTACAAAAAAAACGGCTGAAAAAACTCCCATAGACTTAACATGGGGTCCAAATCTGTGAGATCATATCTTTGGATCAGAAGGTCATAGAGACTTGGGGCTAGGCTCTTTTGATTCGGCCAGCCAATAAGTAGTGACACAGCAACTTCATAGCCACACCCTAGCAACCAATTACAGCACCCTAGCAACCGAGTCCGGTGGTTTGCCACTGCAAGCACCATTCACATTTTCTTCAGGAAATGTACATTCTAGTTAATGGTGCTTGCCAAAGGCAAAGCTCCATTCTTATTCTCCTGCATACTTATTATTAATGGTGCTTGCCAAAGGCAAAGCTCCATTCTTATTCTTCTGCATACTTATTATTCTTCTTCTTCTTCTTCTGGACACAATTTCTGCGCGCTACTCCTCCCGCAGTTTTTGTCATAGACCCATGAATGAGGTGTCAAATCGACCGGCTCATTGAGGACAGGTGTGCTATGACTTTTATAAGCGATCGGGTGTACGATGTTCGTCCGGCGGGCGAAAAGTAGCGAAAAAAATCCCATAGACTTTGCATTGGGACAAACTTTGATGAGTAATAGCTCCTAACGAGAATTTCATAGAAACATGTGGGTTACCACGTTTGAAGAGCCTGATAGGCTCTCTCAGACCATACCTCAAAATGGGGTGTAAGTTGTACCCCTGGGGCGCAAGAGCTGCCCAAAGTTGCCCCATAGACATACTATGGTGAAGCCGTGCCCATGAACCAGGAAGTACTGTGTTTTTCCTACTATGGGAAATTACATAGGGATTTTGTATTGAACATAACTCTGGATCACAATGTCATAGAGACAAGGGGGTGGGCTCATTTTACTCAGGCAACCAATCAGTCTCTCAGGATCATTGTAAAGCTATCAAGCCACGCCCTAGCAACCATATAGAGAACCATAGCAACAAGTTCCATAGACTTCCATTGAAAAAGATCAAAGGAATATCTTTGGATAGGAGTGTCATAGAAACATGAGGGTGGGCTCATTTGACTCGAGGCAGCAAACCGCCAATCACAAATCACCTTAAAGACATCATAGCCACGCCTTAGCAACCATATAGAGCACCCTAGCAACCCAAAGCATAGGCAGATATCTTCAAATCTGAATATCATAGAGGCATGGGGGTTGGTTTATATCATTCATACTGGCAAGCAGCCTTTGGTGTATCATCATTGGTAGCTGCCAAGCCACTCCTTAGCAACCAAACAGAGTACCCTAGCAACCATTTTGCAAGATCTATATCTCTGCGTCAGAACATCGTACAGACATGGGGGTTGGTTTATATTGTCAAGCAGCCTTTGGAGTATCATCATTGGCAGCTGCCAAGCCACTCCCTAGCAACCAAACAGAGTACCCTAGCAACCGTTTTGAAACACCTATATTTCTGCATCAGAACATTATAGAGACATGGCGGTTGGCTCTTTTGACTCATGCTAGCAAACTGGACTTCCACCATGCTACACATGCTAGCAGTGAATAGCTACATGCTAATAGTGATTAGCTTAAGGTTTAAACATGACAAAAACTAGTAAAAATGTGTTAGAATAATGCTAGTGGCATGTTAATTGTGTTAGCATGATGCTAGTAGCATGATAATCATGTTAAGATCATGTTAAGAACATGCTAATCATGTTAAGATCTTGTTAAATACATGCTAACAACATGGTAATCATGCTAGTATCATGCTAAAGATTATGCTAATGATGTTAGCATGTTGCTAGCATTATGCTAACATGATTAGCATCTTGTTAAAATCATGCTAAGAACATGGTAATCATGCTAAGATCATGCTAAAGATTATGCTAATCATGTTAGCATGTTTGCTAAAGATTATGCTAACATGATTAAGATCTTGTTTAAAACATGCTAACAAAGCATGTTAAGGGTGTTAAGATCATGCTAGCAACATGCTAATCATGTTAGCATGTTGTTAACATAATGCTAACATGATTAAGATCTTGTTAAAATAATGCTAAAGAACATGGTAATCATGCTAGCATCATGCTAGTATTATGCTAATCATGTTAAGATTTTGCTAGCATTATGCTAACATGACTAGCATTT
The DNA here is from genome assembly GCF_024489055.1 of Chanodichthys erythropterus. Taxonomy (NCBI): domain Eukaryota; kingdom Metazoa; phylum Chordata; class Actinopteri; order Cypriniformes; family Xenocyprididae; genus Chanodichthys; species Chanodichthys erythropterus. Next base: position 10,037,861 of record NC_090234.1, on the reverse strand, counting down.
TGTTTAAAACATGCTAAGCAGCATGCTTAGGGTGTTAGCATCATGCTAAGAACATGCTAATCATGTTAGCATTTTGCTAAAAACATCCTAAAGAGGACGGTAATTATGTTAGCATCATGCTAATCAAGAGTGCCGAGTTTTGCCACTGCAAGCACCATTCACATTTTCTTCAGGAAATGTACATTCTAGTATTGTAATTACTATTCACCTGAACAAAACTTTGGCGCGTAACTCGTCCCGCACCGTTTGTCGCAGACCCACGAATGAGGTGTCAAATCGACCGGCTTATTGAGGAGAGGTGTGCTATGACTTTTCTAAGCGATTGTGTGTACGAAGTTCGCACAGCGAACGAAAAACGGCTGAAAAACTCCCATAGACTTAACATGGGGGCCAAATCTGTGAGATCATATCTTTGGTTTACATGGTCATAGAGACTTGGGGCTGGGCTCTTTGGCTCGGCCTATCAAGCCGCCAATAAGTAGTGACTTTATGGCCACGCCCTAGCAACCAATTACAGCACCCTAGCAACCGGTGCCGAATTTTGCCACTGCAAGCACCATTCACATTTTCTTCAGGAAATGTACATTCTAGTATTGTAATTACTATTCACCTGAACAAAACTTTGGCACGTAACTCGTCCCGCACCGTTTGTCGTAGACCCACGAATGAGGTGTCAAATCGACCGGCTTATTGAGGAGAGGTGTGCTATGTCTTGTCTACGGGATTGGGTGTACGTTGTTCGCACAGCGATATAAAAAACGGCTGAAAAAACTCCCATAGACTTAACATGGGGGCCAAATCTGTGAGATCATATCTTTGGTTTAGAAGGTCATAGAGACTTGGGGCTGGGCTCTTATGATTCAGCCAGCCAATCAGAATTGACACAGCATCTTCATAGCCACGCCCTAGCAACCAATTACAGCACCCTAGCAACCGGTGACGAATTTTGCCACTGCAAGCACCATTCACATTTTCTTCAGGAAATGTACATTCTAGTATTGTAATTACTATTCACCTGAACAAAACTTTGGCGCGTAACTCGTCCCGCACCGTTTGTTGTAGACCCACGAATGAGGTGTCAAATCGACCGGCTTATTGAGGAGAGGTGTGCTATGACTTTTCTAAGCGATCGGGTGTACGATGTTCGCACAGCGTACGAAAAATAGGCTGAAAAAACTCCCATAGACTTAACATTGTGTCAAAATCTGTGAGATCATATCTTTGGATCAGAAGGTCATAGAGACTTGGGGCTGGGCTCGTTTGATTCGGCCAGCCAATAAGTAGTGACACAGCAACTTCATAGCCACGCCCTAGCAACCAATTACAGCACCCTAGCAACCGGTGCCGATTTTTGCCACTGCAAGCACCATTCACATTTTCTTCAGGAAATGTACATTCTAGTATTGTAATTACTATTCACCTGAACAAAACTTTGGCGCGTAACTCGTCCCGCACCGTTTGTTGTAGACCCACGAATGAGGTGTCAAATCGACCGGCTTATTGAGGAGAGGTGTGCTATGACTTTTCTAAGCGATCGGGTGTACGATGTTCGCACAGCGTACGAAAAATTGGCTGAAAAAACTCCCATAGACTTAACATTGGGTCAAAATCTGTGAGATCATATCTTTGGATCAGAAGGTCATAGAGACTTGGGGCTGGGCTCTTTTGATTCGGCCAGCCAATAAGTAGTGACACAGCAACTTCATAGCCACGCCCTAGCAACCAATTACAGCACCCTAGCAACCGGTGCCGAATTTTGCCACTGCAAGCACCATTCACATTTTCTTCAGGAAATGTACATTCTAGTTAATGGTGCTTGCCAAAGGCAAAGCTCCATTCTTATTCTTCTGCATACTTATTATTCTTCTTCTTCTTCTTCTGGACACAATTTCTGCGCGCTACTCCTCCCGCAGTTTTTGTCATAGACCCATGAATGAGGTGTCAAATCGACCGGCTCATTGAGGACAGGTGTGCTATGACTTTTATAAGCGATCGGGTGTACGATGTTCGTCCGGCGGGCGAAAAAGTAGCGAAAAAATCCCATAGACTTTGCATTGGGACAAACTTTGATGAGTAATAGCTCCTAACGAGAATTTCATAGAAACATGTGGGTTACCACGTTTGAAGAGCCTGATAGGCTCTCTCAGACCATACCTCAAAATGGGGTGTAAGTTGTACCCCTGGGGCGCAAGAGCTGCCCAAAGTTGCCCCATAGACATACTATGGTGAAGCCGTGCCCATGAACCAGGAAGTACTGTGTTTTTCCTACTATGGGAAATTACATAGGGATTTTGTATTGAACATAACTCTGGATCACAATGTCATAGAGACAAGGGGGTGGGCTCATTTTACTCAGGCAACCAATCAGTCTCTCAGGATCATTGTAAAGCTATCAAGCCACGCCCTAGCAACCATATAGAGAACCATAGCAACAAGTTCCATAGACTTCCATTGAAAAAGATCAAAGGAATATCTTTGGATAGGAGTGTCATAGAAACATGAGGGTGGGCTCATTTGACTCGAGGCAGCAAACCGCCAATCACAAATCACCTTAAAGACATCATAGCCACGCCTTAGCAACCATATAGAGCACCCTAGCAACCCAAAGCATAGGCAGATATCTTCAAATCTGAATATCATAGAGGCATGGGGGTTGGTTTATATCATTCATACTGGCAAGCAGCCTTTGGTGTATCATCATTGGTAGCTGCCAAGCCACTCCTTAGCAACCAAACAGAGTACCCTAGCAACCATTTTGCAAGATCTATATCTCTGCGTCAGAACATCGTACAGACATGGGGGTTGGTTTATATTGTCAAGCAGCCTTTGGAGTATCATCATTGGCAGCTGCCAAGCCACTCCCTAGCAACCAAACAGAGTACCCTAGCAACCGTTTTGAAACACCTATATTTCTGCATCAGAACATTATAGAGACATGGCGGTTGGCTCTTTTGACTCATGCTAGCAAACTGGACTTCCACCATGCTACACATGCTAGCAGTGAATAGCTACATGCTAATAGTGATTAGCTTAAGGTTTAAACATGACAAAAACTAGTAAAAATGTGTTAGAATAATGCTAGTGGCATGTTAATTGTGTTAGCATGATGCTAGTAGCATGATAATCATGTTAAGATCATGTTAGCAAACATGCTAATCATGTTAGCATCTTGTTAAATACATGCTAACAACATGGTAATCATGCTAGTATCATGCTAGCATTATGCTAATGATGTTAGCATGTTGCTAGATTATGCTAACATGATTAGCATCTTGTTAAAATCATGCTAAGAACATGGTAATCATGCTAGCATCATACAAGATTATGCTAATCATGTTAGCATGTTTGCTAAAGATTATGCTAACATGATTAGCATCTTGTTTAAAACATGCTAACAGCATGTTAAGGGTGTTAAGATCATGCTAGCAACATGCTAATCATGTTAGCATGTTGTTAACATAATGCTAACATGATTAGCATCTTGTTAAAATAATGCTAGCAACATGGTAATCATGCTAAGATCATGCTAGTATTATGCTAATCATGTTAGCATTTTGCTAGCATTATGCTAACATGACTAGCATTTTTTTTAAAACATGCTAGCAGCATGCTTAGGTGTTAGCATCATGCTAAGAACATGCTAATCATGTTAGCATTTTGCTAAAAACATCCTAAAGAGGACGGTAATTATGTTAGCATCATGCTAATCAAGAGTGCCGAGTTTTGCCACTGCAAGCACCATTCACATTTTCTTCAGGAAATGTACATTCTAGTATTGTAATTACTATTCACCTGAACAAAACTTTGGCGCGTAACTCGTCTCGCACCGTTTGTCGTAGACCCACGAATGAGGTGTCAAATCGACCGGCTTATTGAGGAGAGGTGTGCTATGACTTTTCTAAGCGATCGGGTGTACGATGATCGCACAGCGTACGAAAAACGGCTGAAAAATCTCCCATAGACTTAACATGGGGGCCAAATCTGTGAGATCATATCTTTGGTTTAGAAGGTCATAGAGACTTGGGGCTGGGCTCTTTGATTCAGCCAGCCAATAAGTAGTGACACAGCAACTTCATAGCCACGCCCTAGCAACCAATTACAGCACCCTAGCAACCGGTGCCGAATTTTGCCACTGCAAGCACCATTCACATTTTCTTCAGGAAATGTACATTCTAGTATTGTAATTACTATTCACCTTGACAAAACTTCGGCATGCTACTCGTCCCGCACCGTTTGTCGTAGACCCATGAATGAGGTGTCAAATCGACCGGCTCATTGTGGAGAGGTGTGCTATGACTTTTCTAAGCAATCGGGTGTACGATGGTCGCACAGTGGACGAAAATCGGCTGAAAAAATTCCCATAGACTTATCATGGAGACAAAATCTGTGAGATCATATCTTTGGATCAGAAGATCATAGAGACTTGGGGCTTGGCTCTTTGACGCAGCCTATCAAGCAGACAATAAGTACTGACTTCATAGCAACTTCATAGCCACACCCTAGCAACCAATTACAGCACCCTAGCAACCGAGTGGCGAATTTTGCCACTGCAAGCACCATTCACATTTTCTTCAGGAAATGTACATTCTAGTTAATGGTGCTTGCCAAAGGCAAAGCTCCATTCTTATTCTTCTGCATACTTATTATTCTTCTTCTTCTTCTTCTGGACACAATTTCTGCGCGCTACTCCTCCCGCAGTTTTTGTCATAGACCCATGAATGAGGTGTCAAATCGACCGGCTCATTGAGGACAGGTGTGCTATGACTTTTATAAGCGATCGGGTGTACGATGTTCGTCCGGCGGGCGAAAAAGTAGCGAAAAAATCCCATAGACTTTGCATTGGGACAAACTTTGATGAGTAATAGCTCCTAACGAGAATTTCATAGAAACATGTGGGTTACCACGTTTGAAGAGCCTGATAGGCTCTCTCAGACCATACCTCAAAATGGGGTGTAAGTTGTACCCCTGGGGCGCAAGAGCTGCCCAAAGTTGCCCCATAGACATACTATGGTGAAGCCGTGCCCATGAACCAGGAAGTACTGTGTTTTTCCTACTATGGGAAATTACATAGGGATTTTGTATTGAACATAACTCTGGATCACAATGTCATAGAGACAAGGGGTGGGCTCATTTTACTCAGGCAACCAATCAGTCTCTCAGGATCATTGTAAAGCTATCAAGCCACGCCCTAGCAACCATATAGAGAACCATAGCAACAAGTTCCATAGACTTCCATTGAAAAAGATCAAAGGAATATCTTTGGATAGGAGTGTCATAGAAACATGAGGGTGGGCTCATTTGACTCGAGGCAGCAAACCGCCAATCACAAATCACCTTAAAGACATCATAGCCACGCCTTAGCAACCATATAGAGCACCCTAGCAACCCAAAGCATAGGCAGATATCTTCAAATCTGAATATCATAGAGGCATGGGGGTTGGTTTATATCATTCATACTGGCAAGCAGCCTTTGGTGTATCATCATTGGTAGCTGCCAAGCCACTCCTTAGCAACCAAACAGAGTACCCTAGCAACCATTTTGCAAGATCTATATCTCTGCGTCAGAACATCGTACAGACATGGGGGTTGGTTTATATTGTCAAGCAGCCTTTGGAGTATCATCATTGGCAGCTGCCAAGCCACTCCCTAGCAACCAAACAGAGTACCCTAGCAACCGTTTTGAAACACCTATATTTCTGCATCAGAACATTATAGAGACATGGCGGTTGGCTCTTTTGACTCATGCTAGCAAACTGGACTTCCACCATGCTACACATGCTAGCAGTGAATAGCTACATGCTAATAGTGATTAGCTTAAGGTTTAAACATGACAAAAACTAGTAAAAATGTGTTAGAATAATGCTAGTGGCATGTTAATTGTGTTAGCATGATGCTAGTAGCATGATAATCATGTTAGCATCATGTTAGCAAACATGCTAATCATGTTAAGATCTTGGTAAATAATGCTAACAACATGGTAATCATGCTAGTATCATGCTAAAGCATTATGCTAATGATGTTAAGATGTTGTTAGCATTATGCTAACATGATTAGCATCTTGTTAAAATCATGCTAGAACATGGTAATCATGCTAAGCATCATGCTAAGATTATGCTAATCATGTTAGCATGTTTGCTACAAGATTATGCTAACATGATTAAGATCTTGTTTAAAACATGCTAACAGCATGTTAAGGGTGTTAAGATCATGCTAAGAACATGCTAATCATGTTAGCATGTTGTTAACATAATGCTAACATGATTAGCATCTTGTTAAAATAATGCTAAAGAACATGGTAATCATGCTAGATCATGCTAGTATTATGCTAATCATGTTAGCATTTTGCTAAGATTATGCTAACATGACTAGCATTTTGTTTAAAACATGCTAGCAGCATGCTTAGGGTGTTAGCATCATGCCAAGAACATGCTAATCATGTTAGCATTTTGCTAAAAACATCCTAAAGCAGGACGGTAATTATGTTAGCATCATGCTAATCAAGAGTGCCGAGTTTTGCCACTGCAAGCACCATTCACATTTTCTTCAGGAAATGTACATTCTAGTATTGTAATTACTATTCACCTGAACAAAACTTTGGCGCGTAACTCGTCCCGCACCGTTTGTCGCAGACCCACGAATGAGGTGTCAAATCGACCGGCTTATTGAGGAGAGGTGTGCTATGACTTTTCTAAGCGATTGGGTGTACGATGTTCGCACAGCGTACGAAAAAACGGCTGAAAAAACTCCCATAGACTTAACATGGGGGCCAAATCTGTGAGATCATATCTTTGGTTTACATGGTCATAGAGACTTGGGGCTGGGCTCTTTTGGCTCGGCCTATCAAGCCGCCAATAAGTAGTGACTTTATGGCCACGCCCTAGCAACCAATTACAGCACCCTAGCAACCGGTGCCGAATTTTGCCACTGCAAGCACCATTCACATTTTCTTCAGGAAATGTACATTCTAGTATTGTAATTACTATTCACCTGAACAAAACTTTGGCACGTAACTCGTCCCGCACCGTTTGTTGTAGACCCACAAATGAGGTGTCAAATCGACCGGCTTATTGAGGAGAGGTGTGCTATGACTTTTCTAAGCGATCGGGTGTACGATGTTCGCACAGCATACAAAAAAAAAAACGACTGAAAAAACTCCCATAGACTTAACATTGGGTCAAAATCTGTGAGATCATATCTTTGGATCAGAAGGTCATAGAGACTTGGGGCTGGGCTCTTTGACTCGGTCTATCAAGCCGTCAATAAGTAGTGACTTCTTGGCCACGGTCTAGCAACCAATTACAGCACCCTAGCAACCGGGTGCCGAATTTTGCCACTGCAAGCACCATTCACATTTTCTTCAGGAAATGTACATTCTAGTATTGTAATTACTATTCACCTGAACAAAACTTTGGCGCGTAACTCGTCCCGCACCGTTTGTCGTAGACCCACGAATGAGGTGTCAAATCGACCGGCTTATTGAGGAGAGGTGTGCTATGACTTTTCTAAGCGATCGGGTGTACGATTTTCGCACAGCATACGAAAAAACGGCTGAAAAAACTCCCATAGACTTAACATGGGGGCCAAATCTGTGAGATCATATCTTTGGTTTAGAAGGTCATAGAGACTTGGGGCTGGGCTCTTTTGATTCAGCCTGCCAATAAGTATTGACACAGCATCTTCATAGCCACGCCCTAGCAACCAATTACAGCACCCTAGCAACCGGTGCCGAATTTTGCCACTGCAAGCACCATTCACATTTTCTTCAGGAAATGTACATTCTAGTTAATGGTGCTTGCCAAAGGCAAAGCTCCATTCTTATTCTTCTGCATACTTATTATTCTTCTTCTTCTTCTTCTGGACACAATTTCTGCGCGCTACTCCTCCCCGCAGTTTTTGTCATAGACCCATGAATGAGGTGTCAAATCGACCGGCTCATTGAGGACAGGTGTGCTATGACTTTTATAAGCGATCGGGTGTACGATGTTCGTCCGGCGGGCGAAAAAGTAGCGAAAAAATCCCATAGACTTTGCATTGGGACAAACTTTGATGAGTAATAGCTCCTAACGAGAATTTCATAGAAACATGTGGGTTACCACGTTTGAAGAGCCTGATAGGCTCTCTCAGACCATACCTCAAAATGGGGTGTAAGTTGTACCCCTGGGGTGCAAGAGCTGCCCAAAGTTGCCCCATAGACATACTATGGTGAAGCCGTGCCCATGAACCAGGAAGTACTGTGTTTTTCCTACTATGGGAAATTACATAGGGATTTTGTATTGAACATAACTCTGGATCACAATGTCTTAAAGACAAGGGGGTGGGCTCATTTTACTCAGGCAACCAATCAGTGTCTCAGGTTCATTGTGAAGCTATCAAGCCACGCCCTAGCAACCATATAGAGCACCATAGCAACAAGTTCCATAGACTTCCATTGAAAAAGATCAAATGAATATCTTTGGATAGGAGTGTCATAGAAACATGAGGGTGGGCTCATTTGACTCGGGGCAGCAAACGGCCAATCACGAATCACCTTAAACACTTCATAGCCACGCCCTAGCAACCATTTAGAGCACCCTAGCAACCCAAAGCAAAGAGGGATATCTTCAAATCTGAATATCATAGAGGCATGGGGGTTGGTTTATATCATTCATACTGGCAAGCAGCCTTTGGTTTATCATTACTGGCAGCTGCCAAGCCACTGCCTAGCAACCAAACAGAATACCCTAGCAACCGTTTTGCAAGATCTATATCTCTGCATCAGAGCATCATAGAGACATGGCGGTTGGCTCTTTTGACTCATGCTAGCAAACTGGACTTCCAACATGCTACACATGCTATCAGTGAATAGCTACATGCCAATAGTGATTAGCTTAGGGTTTAAACATGACACAAACTAGTAAAAATGTGTTAGCATAATGCTGGTAACATGCTAATTGTGTTAAGATCATGCTAGTAGCATGCTAATCATGTTAGCATCATGCTAGCAAACATGCTAATTATGTTAAGCATCTTGTTAAAAACATGCTAACAACATGGTAATCATGCTAGCATCATGCTAGACATTATGCTAATCATGTTAAGCATGTTGCTAAGATTATGCTAACATGATTAGCATCTTTCTAAAAACATGCTAAGCAGCATGCTAAGGGTGTTAAGATTATGCTAAGAACATGCTAATCATGTTAGCATTTTGCTAGCATTATGTTAACATGATTGGCATCTTTCTAAAAACATGTTAGCAGGATACTAAGGGTGTTAAGATAATGCTAGCAACATGCTAATCATGTTAGCATCTTGCTAAAAACATCCTAGCAGGACGGTAATTATGTTAGCATAATGCTAATCAAGAGTGCCGAGTTTTGCCACTGCAAGCACCATTCACATTTTCTTCAGGAAATGTACATTCTAGTTAATGGTGCTTGCCAAAGGCAAAGCTCCATTCTTATTCTTCTGCATACTTATTATTAATGGTGCTTGCCAAAGGCAAAGCTCCATTCTTATTCTTCTGCATACTTATTATTCTTCTTCTTCTTCTTCTGGACACAATTTCTGCGCGCTACTCCTCCCCGCAGTTTTTGTCATAGACCCATGAATGAGGTGTCAAATCGACCGGCTCATTGAGGACAGGTGTGCTATGACTTTTATAAGCGATCGGGTGTACGATGTTCGTCCGGCGGGCGAAAAAGTAGCGAAAAATCCCATAGACTTTGCATTGGGACAAACTTTGATGAGTAATAGCTCCTAACGAGAATTTCATAGAAACATGTGGGTTACCACGTTTGAAGAGCCTGATAGGCTCTCTCAGACCATACCTCAAAAATGGGGTGTAAGTTGTACCCCTGGGGCGCAAGAGCTGCCCAAAGTTGCCCCATAGACATACTATGGTGAAGCCGTGCCCATGAACCAGGAAGTACTGTGTTTTTCCTACTATGGGAAATTACATAGGATTTTGTATTGAACATAACTCTGGATCACAATGTCATAGAGACAAGGGGGTGGGCTCATTTTACTCAGGCAACCAATCAGTCTCTCAGGATCATTGTAAAGCTATCAAGCCACGCCCTAGCAACCATATAGAGAACCATAGCAACAAGTTCCATAGACTTCCATTGAAAAAGATCAAAGGAATATCTTTGGATAGGAGTGTCATAGAAACATGAGGGTGGGCTCATTTGACTCGAGGCAGCAAACCGCCAATCACAAATCACCTTAAAGACATCATAGCCACGCCTTAGCAACCATATAGAGCACCCTAGCAACCCAAAGCATAGGCAGATATCTTCAAATCTGAATATCATAGAGGCATGGGGGTTGGTTTATATCATTCATACTGGCAAGCAGCCTTTGGTGTATCATCATTGGTAGCTGCCAAGCCACTCCTTAGCAACCAAACAGAGTACCCTAGCAACCATTTTGCAAGATCTATATCTCTGCGTCAGAACATCGTACAGACATGGGGGTTGGTTTATATTGTCAAGCAGCCTTTGGAGTATCATCATTGGCAGCTGCCAAGCCACTCCCTAGCAACCAAACAGAGTACCCTAGCAACCGTTTTGAAACACCTATATTTCTGCATCAGAACATTATAGAGACATGGCGGTTGGCTCTTTTGACTCATGCTAGCAAACTGGACTTCCACCATGCTACACATGCTAGCAGTGAATAGCTACATGCTAATAGTGATTAGCTTAAGGTTTAAAACATGACAAAAACTAGTAAAAATGTGTTAGAATAATGCTAGTGGCATGTTAATTGTGTTAGCATGATGCTAGTAGCATGATAATCATGTTAAGATCATGTTAAAGAAACATGCTAATCATGTTAAGATCTTGTTAAATACATGCTAACAACATGGTAATCATGCTAGTATCATGCTAGCATTATGCTAATGATGTTAGCATGTTGCTAGCATTATGCTAACATGATTAGCATCTTGTTAAAATCATGCTAAGAACATGGTAATCATGCTAGCATCATGCTAAGATTATGCTAATCATGTTAGCATGTTTGCTAGATTATGCTAACATGATTAGCATCTTGTTTAAAACATGCTAACAGCATGCTAAGGGTGTTAAGATCATGCTAAGAACATGCTAATCATGTTAAGATGTTGTTAACATAATGCTAACATGATTAGCATCTTGTTAAAATAATGCTAAAGCAACATGGTAATCATGCTAGCATCATGCTAAGATATGCTAATCATGTTAGATTTTGCTAGCAAGATTATGCTAACATGACTAGCATTTTGTTTAAAACATGCTAGCAGCATGCTTAGGTGTTAAGATCATGCTAAGAACATGCTAATCATGTTAGCATTTTGCTAAAAACATCCTAAAGAGGACGGTAATTATGTTAGCATCATGCTAATCAAGAGTGCCGAGTTTTGCCACTGCAAGCACCATTCACATTTTCTTCAGGAAATGTACATTCTAGTTCTTCTTCTTCTTCTTCTGGACACAATTTCTGCGCGCTACTCCTCCCGCAGTTTTTGTCATAGACCCATGAATGAGGTGTCAAATCGACCGGCTCATTGAGGAGAGGTGTGCTATGACTTTTATAAGCGATCGGGTGTACGATGTTCGTCCGGCGGGCGAAAAAGTAGCGAAAAAAATCCCATAGACTTTGCATTGGGACAAACTTTGACGAGTAATAGCTCCTAACGAGAATTTCATAGAAACATGTGGGTTACCACGTTTGAAGAGCCTGATAGGCTCTCTCAGACCATACCTCAAAATGGGGTGTAAGTTGTACCCCTGGGGCGCAAGAGCTGCCCAAAGTTGCCCCATAGACATACTATGGTGAAGCCGTGCCCATGAACCAGGAAGTACTGTGTTTTTCCTACTATGGGAAATTACATAGGGATTTTGTATTGAACATAACTCTGGATCACAATGTCATAGAGACAAGGGGGTGGGCTCATTTTACTCAGGCAACCAATCAGTCTCTCAGGATCATTGTGAAGCTATCGAGCCACGCCCTAGCAACCATATAGAGCACCATAGCAACAAGTTCCATAGACTTCCATTGAAAAAGATCAAAGGAATATCTTTGGATAGGAGTGTCATAGAAACATGAGGGTGGGCTCATTTGACTCGGGGCAGCAAACGGCCAATCACGAATCACCTTCAAGATATCATAGCCACGCCCTAGCAACTATTTAGAGCACCCTAGCAACTCAAAGCATAGAGGGGATATCTTCAAATCTGAACATCATAGAGGAATGGGGGTTGGTTTATATCATTCATACTGGCAAGCAGCCTTTGGTTTATCATTACTGGCAGCTGCCAAGCCACTCCCTAGCAACCAAACAGAGTACCCTAGCAACCGTTTTGCAAGATCTATATCTCTGCATCAGAACATCGTAGAGACATGGGTGTTGGTTTATATTGTCAAGCAGCCTTTGGAGTATCATCATTGGTAGCTACCAAGCCACTCCCTAGCAACCAAACAGAGTACCCTAGCAACCGTTTTGAAACACCTATATTTCTGCATCAGAACATTATAGAGACATGGCGGTTGGCTCTTTTGACTCATGCTAGCAAACTGGACTTCCACCATGCTACACATGCTAGCAGTGAATAGCTACATGCTAATAGTGATTAGCTTAAGGTTTAAACATGACACAAACTAGTAAAAATGTGTTAGAATAATGCTAGTGGCATGTTAATTGTGTTAGCATGATGCTAGTAGCATGCTAATCATGTTAAGCATCATGTTAGCAAACATGCTAATCATGTTAAGATCTTGTTAAATACATGCTAACAACATGGTAATCATGCTAGCATCATGCTAGCATTATGCTAATGATGTTAGCATGTTGCTAAGATTATGCTAACATGATTAGCATCTTGTTAAAATCATGCTAACAACATGGTAATCATGCTAGATCATGCTAAAGATTATGCTAATAATGTTAAGATGTTGCTGATTATGCTAACATGACTAGCATTTTGTTTAAAACATGCTAAGAGCATGCTTAGGGTGTTAAGCATCATGCTTAAGAACATGCTAATCATGTTAAGATCTTGTTAAAAACATGCTAAGAACATGGTAATCATGCTAGCATCATGTTACCATTATGCTAATCATGTTAAGATGTTGCTAAAAGATTATGCTAACATGATTAGCATCTTGTTAAAATCATGGTAGCAACATGGTAATCATGCTAGCATCATGCTAGCATTATGCTAATCATGTTAGCATGTTTTGCTAGCATTATGCTAACATGATTAGAATCTTGCTAAAAACATGCTGGCATCATGCTATGGGTGTTAAGATCATGCTAAGAACATGCTAATCTGTTAGCATCTTGCTAAAAACATCCTAGCAGGACGGTAATTATGTTAGCATCATGCTAATCAAGAGTGCTGAGTTTTGCCACTGCAAGCACCATTCACATTTTCTTCAGGAAATGTACATTCTAGTATTGTAATTACTATTCACCTGGAACAAAACTTTGGCGCGTAACTCGTCCCGCACCGTTTGTCCTAGACCCACAAATGAGGTGTCAAATCGACCGGCTTATTGAGGAGAGGTGTGCTATGACTTTTCTAAGCGATCGGGTGTACGATGTTCGCACAGCGTACGAAAAAAATGGCTGAAAAACTCCCATAGACTTAACATTGGGTCAAAATCTGTGAGATCATATCTTTGGATCAGAAGGTCATAGAGACTTGGGGCTGGGCTCTTTTGATTCGGCCAGCCAATAAGTAGTGGCACAGCAACTTCATAGCCACGCCCTAGCAACCAATTACAGCACCCTAGCAACCGGTGCCGATTTTTGCCACTGCAAGCACCATTCACATTTTCTTCAGGAAATGTACATTCTAGTATTGTAATTACTATTCACCTGAACAAAACTTTGGCGCGTAACTCGTCCCGCACCGTTTGTCGTAGACCCACGAATGAAGTGTCAAAGCGACCGGCTTATTGAGGAGAGGTGTGCTATGACTTTTCTAAGCGATTGGGTGTACGATGTTCGCACAGCGTACGAAAAAAAGGCTGAAAAAACTCCCATAGACTTAACATTGGGCCAAATCTGTGAGATCATATCTTTGGTTTAGAAGGTCGTAGAGACTTGGGGCTGGGCTCTTTGACTCGGCCTATCAAGCCGCCAATAAGTAGTGACTTCATGGCCACGCCCTAGCAACCAATTACAGCACCCTAGCAACTGAGTGGCGAATTTTGCCACTGCAAGCACCATTCACATTTTCTTCAGGAAATGTACATTCTAGTATTGTAATTACTATTCACCTGAACAAAACTTTGGCGCGTAACTCATCCCGCACCGTTTGTTGTAGACCCACGAATGAGGTGTCAAATCGACCGGCTTATTGAGGAGAGGTGTGCTATGACTTTTCTAAGCGATCGGGTGTACGATGTTCGCACAGCGTACGAAAAAACGGCTGAAAAACTCCCATAGACTTAACATGGGGGCCAAATCTGTGAGATCATATCTTTGGTTTAGAAGGTCATAGAGACTTGGGGCTGGGCTCTTTGATTCGGCCAGCCAATAAGTAGTGACACAGCAACTTCATAGCCACGCCCTAGCAACCAATTACAGCACCCTAGCAACCGGGTTCCGAATTTTTCCACTGCAAGCACCATTCACATTTTCTTCAGGAAATGTACATTCTAGTATTGTAATAACTATTCACCTGAACAACACTTGGGCGCGTAACTCGTCCCGCGCCATTTGTCGTAGACCCACGAATGAGGTGTCAAATCGACCGGCTTAGTGAGGAGAGGTGTGCTATGACTTTTCTAAGCGATCGCTTGTACGATGTTCGCACAGCGTACGAAAAACGGCTGAAAAAACTCCCATAGACTTAACATGGGGGCCAAATCTGTGAGATCATATCTTTGGATCAAAAGGTCATAGAGACTTGGGGCTGGGCTCTTTGATTCGGCCAGCCAATAAGTAGTGACACAGCAACTTCATAGCCACGCCCTAGCAACCAATTACAGCACCCTAGCAACCGGTGTCGAATTTTGCCACTGCAAGCACCATTCACATTTTCTTTAGGAAATGTACATTCTAGTTAATGGTGCTTGCCAAAGGCAAAGCTCCATTCTTATTCTTCTGCATACTTATTATTCTTCTTCTTCTTCTTCTGGACACAATTTCATGCGCGCTACTCCTCCCGCAGTTTTTGTCATAGACCCATGAATGAGGTGTCAAATCGACCGGCTCATTGAGGAGAGGTGTGCTATGACTTTTATAAGCGATCGGGTGTACGATGTTCGTCCGGCGGGCGAAAAGTAGCGAAAAAAAATCCCATAGACTTTGCATTGGGACAAACTTTGACGAGTAATAGCTCCTAACGAGAATTTCATAGAAACATGTGGGTTACCACGTTTGAAGAGCCTGATAGGCTCTCTCAGACCATACCTCAAAATGGGGTGTAAGTTGTACCCCTGGGGCGCAAGAGCTGCCCAAAGTTGCCCCATAGACATACTATGGTGAAGCCGTGCCCATGAACCAGGAAGTACTGTGTTTTTCCTACTATGGGAAATTACATAGGGATTTTGTATTGAACATAACTCTGGATCACAATGTCATAGAGACAAGGGGGTGGGCTCATTTTACTCAGGCAACCAATCAGTCTCTCAGGATCATTGTGAAGCTATCGAGCCACGCCCTAGCAACCATATAGAGCACCATAGCAACAAGTTCCATAGACTTCCATTGAAAAAGATCAAAGGAATATCTTTGGATAGGAGTGTCATAGAAACATGAGGGTGGGCTCATTTGACTCGGGGCAGCAAACGGCCAATCACGAATCACCTTCAAGATATCATAGCCACGCCCTAGCAACTATTTAGAGCACCCTAGCAACTCAAAGCATAGAGGGGATATCTTCAAATCTGAACATCATAGAGGAATGGGGGTTGGTTTATATCATTCATACTGGCAAGCAGCCTTTGGTTTATCATTACTGGCAGCTGCCAAGCCACTCCCTAGCAACCAAACAGAGTACCCTAGCAACCGTTTTGCAAGATCTATATCTCTGCATCAGAACATCGTAGAGACATGGGTGTTGGTTTATATTGTCAAGCAGCCTTTGGAGTATCATCATTGGTAGCTACCAAGCCACTCCCTAGCAACCAAACAGAGTACCCTAGCAACCGTTTTGAAACACCTATATTTCTGCATCAGAACATTATAGAGACATGGCGGTTGGCTCTTTTGACTCATGCTAGCAAACTGGACTTCCACCATGCTACACATGCTAGCAGTGAATAGCTACATGCTAATAGTGATTAGCTTAAGGTTTAAACATGACACAAACTAGTAAAAATGTGTTAGAATAATGCTAGTGGCATGTTAATTGTGTTAGCATGATGCTAGTAGCATGCTAATCATGTTAACATCATGTTAAGAACATGCTAATCATGTTAAGATCTTGTTAAATACATGCTAACAACATGGTAATCATGCTAGCATCATGCTAGCATTATGCTAATGATGTTAGCATGTTGCAAAGATTATGCTAACATGATTAGCATCTTGTTAAAATCATGCTAACAACATGGTAATCATGCTAGATCATGCTAAGCATTATGCTAATCATGTTAGCATGTTGCTAGCATTATGCTAACATGACTAGCATTTTGTTTAAAACATGCTAAGAAAGATGCTTAGGTGTTAAGATCATGCTAAAGCAACATGCTAATCATGTTAAGATCTTGTTAAAAACATGCTAGCAACATGGTAATCATGCTGAAGCATCATGTTACCATTATGCTAATCATGTTAGCATGTTGCTAAGATTATGCTAACATGATTAGCATCTTGTTAAAATCATGGTAGAACATGGTAATCATGCTAGCATCATGCTAGCATTATGCTAATCATGTTAGCATGTTTTGCTAGCATTATGCTAACATGATTAGAATCTTGCTAAAAACATGCTGGCATCATGCTATGGGTGTTAGCATCATGCTAGAACATGCTAATCTGTTAGCATCTTGCTAAAAACATCCTAAAGCAGGACGGTAATTATGTTAGCATCATGCTAATCAAGAGTGCTGAGTTTTGCCACTGCAAGCACCATTCACATTTTCTTCAGGAAATGTACATTCTAGTATTGTAATTACTATTCACCTGAACAAAACTTTGGCGCGTAACTCGTCCCGCACCGTTTGTCCTAGACCCACAAATGAGGTGTCAAATCGACCGGCTTATTGAGGAGAGGTGTGCTATGACTTTTCTAAGCGATCGGGTGTACGATGTTCGCACAGCGTACGAAAAAATGGCTGAAAAAACTCCCATAGACTTAACATTGGGTCAAAATCTGTGAGATCATATCTTTGGATCAGAAGGTCATAGAGACTTGGGGCTGGGCTCTTTGATTCGGCCAGCCAATAAGTAGTGGCACAGCAACTTCATAGCCACGCCCTAGCAACCAATTACAGCACCCTAGCAACCGGTGCCGATTTTTGCCACTGCAAGCACCATTCACATTTTCTTCAGGAAATGTACATTCTAGTATTGTAATTACTATTCACCTGAACAAAACTTTGGCGCGTAACTCGTCTCCGCACCGTTTGTCGTAGACCCACGAATGAAGTGTCAAAGCGACTGGCTTATTGAGGAGAGGTGTGCTATGACTTTTCTAAGCGATTGGGTGTACGATGTTCGCACAGCGTACGAAAAAAGGCTGAAAAAACTCCCATAGACTTAACATTGGGCCAAATCTGTGAGATCATATCTTTGGTTTAGAAGGTCGTAGAGACTTGGGGCTGGGCTCTTTGACTCGGCCTATCAAGCCGCCAATAAGTAGTGACACAGCAACTTCATGGCCACGCCCTAGCAACCAATTACAGCACCCTAGCAACTGAGTGGCGAATTTTGCCACTGCAAGCACCATTCACATTTTCTTCAGGAAATGTACATTCTAGTTAATGGTGCTTGCCAAAGGCAAAGCTCCATTCTTATTCTTCTGCATACTTATTATTCTTCTTCTTCTTCTTCTGGACACAATTTCTGCGCGCTACTCCTCCCGCAGTTTTTGTCATAGACCCATGAATGAGGTGTCAAATCGACCGGCTCATTGAGGAGAGGTGTGCTATGACTTTTATAAGCGATCGGGTGTACGATGTTCGTCCGGCGGGCGAAAAAGTAGCGAAAAAAATCCCATAGACTTTGCATTGGGACAAACTTTGACGAGTAATAGCTCCTAACGAGAATTTCATAGAAACATGTGGGTTACCACGTTTGAAGAGCCTGATAGGCTCTCTCAGACCATACCTCAAAATGGGGTGTAAGTTGTACCCTGGGGCGCAAGAGCTGCCCAAAGTTGCCCCATAGACATACTATGGTGAAGCCGTGCCCATGAACCAGGAAGTACTGTGTTTTTCCTACTATGGGAAATTACATAGGGATTTTGTATTGAACATAACTCTGGATCACAATGTCATAGAGACAAGGGGTGGGCTCATTTTACTCAGGCAACCAATCAGTCTCTCAGGATCATTGTGAAGCTATCAAGCCACGCCCTAGCAACCATATAGAGCACCATAGCAACAAGTTCCATAGACTTCCATTGAAAAAGATCAAAGGAATATCTTTGGATAGGAGTGTCATAGAAACATGAGGGTGGGCTCATTTGACTCGGGGCAGCAAACGGCCAATCACGAATCACCTTCAAGATATCATAGCCACGCCCTAGCAACTATTTAGAGCACCCTAGCAACTCAAAGCATAGAGGGGATATCTTCAAATCTGAACATCATAGAGGAATGGGGGTTGGTTTATATCATTCATACTGGCAAGCAGCCTTTGGTTTATCATTACTGGCAGCTGCCAAGCCACTCCCTAGCAACCAAACAGAGTACCCTAGCAACCGTTTTGCAAGATCTATATCTCTGCATCAGAACATCGTAGAGACATGGGTGTTGGTTTATATTGTCAAGCAGCCTTTGGAGTATCATCATTGGTAGCTACCAAGCCACTCCCTAGCAACCAAACAGAGTACCCTAGCAACCGTTTTGAAACACCTATATTTCTGCATCAGAACATTATAGAGACATGGCGGTTGGCTCTTTTGACTCATGCTAGCAAACTGGACTTCCACCATGCTACACATGCTAAGCAGTGAATAGCTACATGCTAATAGTGATTAGCTTAAGGTTTAAACATGACACAAACTAGTAAAAATGTGTTAGAATAATGCTAGTGGCATGTTAATTGTGTTAGCATGATGCTAGTAGCATGCTAATCATGTTAGCATCATGTTAGCAAACATGCTAATCATGTTAAGATCTTGTTAAATACATGCTAACAACATGGTAATCATGCTAGCATCATGCTTGATTATGCTAATGATGTTAGCATGTTGCTAGCATTATGCTAACATGATTAGCATCTTGTTAAAATCATGCTAACAACATGGTAATCATGCTAGCATCATGCTAGCATTATGCTAATCATGTTAGCATGTTGCTAGCATTATGCTAACATGACTAGCATTTTGTTTAAAACATGCTAAAGAAGCATGCTTAGGTGTTAAGATCATGCAAGAACATGCTAATCATGTTAAGATCTTGTTAAAAACATGCTAAGAACATGGTAATCATGCTAAGATCATGTTACCATTATGCTAATCATGTTAAGATGTTGTTAAGATTATGCTAACATGATTAAGATCTTGTTAAAATCATGGTAGCAACATGGTAATCATGCTAGCATCATGCTAGCATTATGCTAATCATGTTAGATGTTTTGCTAGCATTATGCTAACATGATTAGAATCTTGCTAAAAACATGCTGGCATCATGCTATGGGTGTTAAGATCATGCTAAGAACATGCTAATCTGTTAGCATCTTGCTAAAAACATCCTAGCAGGACGGTAATTATGTTAGCATCATGCTAATCAAGAGTGCTGAGTTTTGCCACTGCAAGCACCATTCACATTTTCTTCAGGAAATGTACATTCTAGTATTGTAATTACTATTCACCTGAACAAAACTTTGGCGCGTAACTCGTCCCGCACCGTTTGTCCTAGACCCACAAATGAGGTGTCAAATCGACCGGCTTATTGAGGAGAGGTGTGCTATGACTTTTCTAAGCGATCGGGTGTACGATGTTCGCACAGCGTACGAAAAAAATGGCTGAAAAAACTCCCATAGACTTAACATTGGGTCAAAATCTGTGAGATCATATCTTTGGATCAGAAGGTCATAGAGACTTGGGGCTGGGCTCTTTGATTCGGCCAGCCAATAAGTAGTGGCACAGCAACTTCATAGCCACGCCCTAGCAACCAATTACAGCACCCTAGCAACCGGTGCCGATTTTTGCCACTGCAAGCACCATTCACATTTTCTTCAGGAAATGTACATTCTAGTATTGTAATTACTATTCACCTGAACAAAACTTTGGCGCGTAACTCGTCCCGCACCGTTTGTCGTAGACCCACGAATGAAGTGTCAAATCGACCGGCTTATTGAGGAGAGGTGTGCTATGACTTTTCTAAGCGATTGGGTGTACGATGTTCGCACAGCGTACGAAAAAAAGGCTGAAAAAACTCCCATAGACTTAACATTGGGCCAAATCTGTGAGATCATATCTTTGGTTTAGAAGGTCGTAGAGACTTGGGGCTGGGCTCTTTGACTCGGCCTATCAAGCCGCCAATAAGTAGTGACTTCATGGCCACGCCCTAGCAACCAATTACAGCACCCTAGCAACTGAGTGGCGAATTTTGCCACTGCAAGCACCATTCACATTTTCTTCAGGAAATGTACATTCTAGTATTGTAATTACTATTCACCTGAACAAAACTTTGGCGCGTAACTCATCCCGCACCGTTTGTTGTAGACCCACGAATGAGGTGTCAAATCGACCGGCTTATTGAGGAGAGGTGTGCTATGACTTTTCTAAGCGATCGGGTGTACGATGTTCGCACAGCGTACGAAAAACGGCTGAAAAACTCCCATAGACTTAACATGGGGGCCAAATCTGTGAGATCATATCTTTGGTTTAGAAGGTCATAGAGACTTGGGGCTGGGCTCTTTTGATTCGGCCAGCCAATAAGTAGTGACACAGCAACTTCATAGCCACGCCCTAGCAACCAATTACAGCACCCTAGCAACCGGGTTCCGAATTTTTCCACTGCAAGCACCATTCACATTTTCTTCAGGAAATGTACATTCTAGTTAATGGTGCTTGCCAAAGGCAAAGCTCCATTCTTATTCTTCTGCATACTTATTATTCTTCTTCTTCTTCTTCTGGACACAATTTCTGCGCGCTACTCCTCCCGCAGTTTTTGTCATAGACCCATGAATGAGGTGTCAAATCGACCGGCTCATTGAGGACAGGTGTGCTATGACTTTTATAAGCGATCGGGTGTACGATGTTCGTCCGGCGGGCGAAAAGTAGCGAAAAAAATCCCATAGACTTTGCATTGGGACAAACTTTGATGAGTAATAGCTCCTAACGAGAATTTCATAGAAACATGTGGGTTACCACGTTTGAAGAGCCTGATAGGCTCTCTCAGACCATACCTCAAAATGGGGTGTAAGTTGTACCCCTGGGGTGCAAGAGCTGCCCAAAGTTGCCCCATAGACATACTATGGTGAAGCCGTGCCCATGAACCAGGAAGTACTGTGTTTTTCCTACTATGGGAAATTACATAGGGATTTTGTATTGAACATAACTCTGGATCACAATGTCTTAAAGACAAGGGGTGGGCTCATTTTACTCAGGCAACCAATCAGTGTCTCAGGTTCATTGTGAAGCTATCAAGCCACGCCCTAGCAACCATATAGAGCACCATAGCAACAAGTTCCATAGACTTCCATTGAAAAAGATCAAATGAATATCTTTGGATAGGAGTGTCATAGAAACATGAGGGTGGGCTCATTTGACTCGGGGCAGCAAACGGCCAATCACGAATCACCTTAAACACTTCATAGCCACGCCCTAGCAACCATTTAGAGCACCCTAGCAACCCAAAGCAAAGAGGGATATCTTCAAATCTGAATATCATAGAGGCATGGGGGTTGGTTTATATCATTCATACTGGCAAGCAGCCTTTGGTTTATCATTACTGGCAGCTGCCAAGCCACTGCCTAGCAACCAAACAGAATACCCTAGCAACCGTTTTGCAAGATCTATATCTCTGCATCAGAGCATCATAGAGACATGGCGGTTGGCTCTTTTGACTCATGCTAGCAAACTGGACTTCCAACATGCTACACATGCTATCAGTGAATAGCTACATGCCAATAGTGATTAGCTTAGGGTTTAAACATGACACAAACTAGTAAAAATGTGTTAGCATAATGCTGGTAACATGCTAATTGTGTTAGCATCATGCTAGTAGCATGCTAATCATGTTAGCATCATGCTAGCAAACATGCTAATTATGTTAGCATCTTGTTAAAAACATGCTAACAACATGGTAATCATGCTAGCATCATGCTAGCATTATGCTAATCATGTTAGCATGTTGCTAGCATTATGCTAACATGATTAAGATCTTTCTAAAAACATGCTAAGAAAGATGCTAAGGGTGTTAAGCATTATGTTAGCAAGAACATGCTAATCATGTTAAGATTTTGCTAGCATTATGTTAACATGATTGGCATCTTTCTAAAAACATGTTAAGCAGGATACTAAGGGTGTTAAAATAATGCTAGCAACATGCTAATCATGTTAGCATCTTGCTAAAAACATCCTAGCAGGACGGTAATTATGTTAGCATAATGCTAATCAAGAGTGCCGAGTTTTGCCACTGCAAGCACCATTCACATTTTCTTCAGGAAATGTACATTCTAGTATTGTAATTACTATTCACCTGAACAAAACTTTGGCGCGTAACTCGTCCCGCGCCATTTGTCGTAGACCCACGAATGAGGTGTCAAATCGACCGGCTTAGTGAGGAGAGGTGTGCTATGACTTTTCTAAGCGATCGCTTGTACGATGTTCGCACAGCGTACGAAAAAACGGCTGAAAAAACTCCCATAGACTTAACATGGGGGCCAAATCTGTGAGATCATATCTTTGGATCAAAAGGTCATAGAGACTTGGGGCTGGGCTCTTTTGATTCGGCCAGCCAATAAGTAGTGACACAGCAACTTCATAGCCACGCCCTAGCAACCAATTACAGCACCCTAGCAACCGGTGCCGAATTTTGCCACTGCAAGCACCATTCACATTTTCTTTAGGAAATGTACATTCTAGTATTGTAATTACTATTCACCTGAACAAAACTTTGGCGCGTAACTCGTCCCGCAACGTTTGTCGTAGACCCACGAATGAGGTGTCAAATCGACCGGCTTATTGAGGAGAGGTGTGCTATGACTTTTCTAAGCGATCGGGTGTACGATGTTCGCACAGTGTACGAAAAAACGGCTGAAAAAACTCCCATAGACTTAACATGGGGGCCAAATCTGTGAGATCATATCTTTGGTTTAGAAGGTCATAGAGACTTGGGGCTGGGCTCTTTTGACTCGGCCTATCAAGCCGCCAATAACTAGTGACTTCATGGCCACGCCCTAGCAACCAATTACAGCACCCTAGCAACCGAGTGGCGAATTTTGCCACTGCAAGCACCATTCACATTTTCTTCAGGAAATGTACATTCTAGTATTGTAATTACTATTCACCTGAACAAAACTTTGGCGCGAAACTTGTCCCGCACCGTTTGTAGTAGACCCACGAATGAGGTGTCAAATCGACCGGCTTATTGAGGAGAGGTGTGCTATGACTTTTCTAAGCGATCGGGTGTACGATGTTCGCACAGCGTACAAAAAACGGCTGAAAAAACTCCCATAGACTTAACATGGGGTCCAAATCTGTGAGATCATATCTTTGGATCAGAAGTTCGTAGAGACTTGGGGCTGGGCTCTTTTGATTCGGCCAGCCAATGAGTAGTGACACAGCAACTTCATAGCCACACCCTAGCAACCAATTACAGCACCCTAGCAACCGAGTCCGGTGGTTTGCCACTGCAAGCACCATTCACATTTTCTTCAGGAAATGTACATTCTAGTTAATGGTGCTTGCCAAAGGCAAAGCTCCATTCTTATTCTCCTGCATACTTATTATTAATGGTGCTTGCCAAAGGCAAAGCTCCATTCTTATTCTTCTGCATACTTATTATTAATGGTGCTTGCCAAAGGCAAAGCTCCATTCTTATTCTTCTGCATACTTATTATTCTTCTTCTTCTTCTTCTGGACACAATTTCTGCGCGCTACTC
Organism: Chanodichthys erythropterus; assembly: GCF_024489055.1. Taxonomy (NCBI): domain Eukaryota; kingdom Metazoa; phylum Chordata; class Actinopteri; order Cypriniformes; family Xenocyprididae; genus Chanodichthys; species Chanodichthys erythropterus. The sequence continues at coordinate 10,013,656 of NC_090234.1, read as the reverse complement.
CTCCCGCAGTTTTTGTCATAGACCCATGAATGAGGTGTCAAATCGACCGGCTCATTGAGGACAGGTGTGCTATGACTTTTATAAGCGATCGGGTGTACGATGTTCGTCCGGCGGGCGAAAAAGTAGCGAAAAAAATCCCATAGACTTTGCATTGGGACAAACTTTGATGAGTAATAGCTCCTAACGAGAATTTCATAGAAACATGTGGGTTACCACGTTTGAAGAGCCTGATAGGCTCTCTCAGACCATACCTCAAAATGGGGTGTAAGTTGTACCCCTGGGGCGCAAGAGCTGCCCAAAGTTGCCCCATAGACATACTATGGTGAAGCCGTGCCCATGAACCAGGAAGTACTGTGTTTTTCCTACTATGGGAAATTACATAGGGATTTTGTATTGAACATAACTCTGGATCACAATGTCATAGAGACAAGGGGGTGGGCTCATTTTACTCAGGCAACCAATCAGTCTCTCAGGATCATTGTAAAGCTATCAAGCCACGCCCTAGCAACCATATAGAGAACCATAGCAACAAGTTCCATAGACTTCCATTGAAAAAGATCAAAGGAATATCTTTGGATAGGAGTGTCATAGAAACATGAGGGTGGGCTCATTTGACTCGAGGCAGCAAAACCGCCAATCACAAATCACCTTAAAGACATCATAGCCACGCCTTAGCAACCATATAGAGCACCCTAGCAACCCAAAGCATAGGCAGATATCTTCAAATCTGAATATCATAGAGGCATGGGGGTTGGTTTATATCATTCATACTGGCAAGCAGCCTTTGGTGTATCATCATTGGTTGCTGCCAAGCCACTCCTTAGCAACCAAACAGAGTACCCTAGCAACCATTTTGCAAGATCTATATCTCTGCGTCAGAACATCGTACAGACATGGGGGTTGGTTTATATTGTCAAGCAGCCTTTGGAGTATCATCATTGGCAGCTGCCAAGCCACTCCCTAGCAACCAAACAGAGTACCCTAGCAACCGTTTTGAAACACCTATATTTCTGCATCAGAACATTATAGAGACATGGCGGTTGGCTCTTTTGACTCATGCTAGCAAACTGGACTTCCACCATGCTACACATGCTAGCAGTGAATAGCTACATGCTAATAGTGATTAGCTTAAGGTTTAAACATGACACAAACTAGTAAAAATGTGTTAGAATAATGCTAGTGGCATGTTAATTGTGTTAGCATGATGCTAGTAGCATGATAATCATGTTAGCATCATGTTGCAAACATGCTAATCATGTTAGCATCTTGTTAAATACATGCTAACAACATGGTAATCATGCTAGCATCATGCTAGATTATGCTAATGATGTTAAGATGTTGCTAGATTATGCTAACATGATTAGCATCTTGTTAAAATCATGCTAAGAACATGGTAATCATGCTAGCATCATGCTAAGATTATGCTAATCATGTTAGCATGTTTGCTAGCATTATGCTAACATGATTAAGATCTTGTTTAAAACATGCTAACAAAGCATGCTAAGGGTGTTAAGATCATGCTAGCAACATGCTAATCATGTTAAGATGTTGTTAACATAATGCTAACATGATTAGCATCTTGTTAAAATAATGCTAAGAACATGGTAATCATGCTAGCATCATGCTAGTATTATGCTAATCATGTTAGCATTTTGCTAGCATTATGCTAACATGACTAGCATTTTGTTTAAAACATGCTAGCAGCATGCTTAGGGTGTTAAGATCATGCTAGCAACATGTTAATCATGTTAGCATTTTGCTAAAAACATCCTAGCAGAGGACGGTAATTATGTTAGCATCATGCTAATCAAGAGTGCCGAGTTTTGCCACTGCAAGCACCATTCACATTTTCTTCAGGAAATGTACATTCTAGTATTGTAATTACTATTCACCTGAACAAAACTTTGGCGCGTAACTCGTCCCGCACCGTTTGTTGTATACCCACGAATGAGGTGTCAAATCGACCGGCTTATTGAGGAGAGGTGTGCTATGACTTTTCTAAGCGATCGGGTGTACGATGTTCGCACAGTGTATGAAAAAATTGGCTGAAAAACTCCCATAGACTTAACATTGAGTCAAAATCTATGAGATCATATCTTTGGATCAGAAGGTCATAGAGACTTGGGGCTGGGCTCTTTTGATTCGGCCAGCCAATAAGTAGTGACACAGCAACTTCATAGCCACGCCCTAGCAACCAATTACAGCACCCTAGCAACCGGTGCCGAATTTTTCCACTGCAAGCACCATTCACATTTTCTTCAGGAAATGTACATTCTAGTATTGTAATTACTATTCACCTGAACAAAACTTTGGCGCGTAACTCGTCCCGCACCGTTTGTTGTATACCCACGAATGAGGTGTCAAATCGACCGGCTTATTGAGGAGAGGTGTGCTATGACTTTTCTAAGCGATCGGGTGTACGATGTTCGCACAGTGTACGAAAAAATTGGCTGAAAAACTCCCATAGACTTAACATTGAGTCAAAATCTATGAGATCATATCTTTGGATCAGAAGGTCATAGAGACTTGGGGCTGGGCTCTTTGATTCGGCCAGCCAATAAGTAGTGACACAGCAACTTCATAGCCACGCCCTAGCAACCAATTACAGCACCCTAGCAACCGGTGCCGAATTTTTCCACTGCAAGCACCATTCACATTTTCTTCAGGAAATGTACATTCTAGTATTGTAATTACTATTCACCTGAACAAAACTTTGGCGCGTAACTCGTCCCGCACCGTTTGTCGTAGACCCACGAATGAAGTGTCAAAGCGACTGGCTTATTGAGGAGAGGTGTGCTATGACTTTTCTAAGCGATTGGGTGTACGATGTTCGCACAGCGTACGAAAAAAAGGCTGAAAAAACTCCCATAGACTTAACATTGGGCCAAATCTGTGAGATCATATCTTTGGTTTAGAAGGTCGTAGAGACTTGGGGCTGGGCTCTTTTGACTCGGCCTATCAAGCCGCCAATAAGTAGTGACTTCATGGCCACGCCCTAGCAACCAATTACAGCACCCTAGCAACTGAGTGGCGAATTTTGCCACTGCAAGCACCATTCACATTTTCTTCAGGAAATGTACATTCTAGTATTGTAATTACTATTCACCTGAACAAAACTTTGGCGCGTAACTCGTCCCGCACCGTTTGTTGTATACCCACGAATGAGGTGTCAAATCGACCGGCTTATTGAGGAGAGGTGTGCTATGACTTTTCTAAGCGATCGGGTGTACGATGTTCGCACAGTGTATGAAAAAATTGGCTGAAAAAACTCCCATAGACTTAACATTGAGTCAAAATCTATGAGATCATATCTTTGGATCAGAAGGTCATAGAGACTTGGGGCTGGGCTCTTTGATTCGGCCAGCCAATAAGTAGTGACACAGCAACTTCATAGCCACGCCCTAGCAACCAATTACAGCACCCTAGCAACCGGTGCCGAATTTTTCCACTGCAAGCACCATTCACATTTTCTTCAGGAAATGTACATTCTAGTATTGTAATTACTATTCACCTGAACAAAACTTTGGCGCGTAACTCGTCCCGCGCCATTTGTCGTAGACCCACGAATGAGGTGTCAAATCGACCGGCTTAGTGAGGAGAGGTGTGCTATGACTTTTCTAAGCGATCGCTTGTACGATGTTCGCACAGCGTACGAAAAACGGCTGAAAAAACTCCCATAGACTTAACATGGGGGCCAAATCTGTGAGATCATATCTTTGGATCAAAAGGTCATAGAGACTTGGGGCTGGGCTCTTTTGATTCGGCCAGCCAATAAGTAGTGACACAGCAACTTCATAGCCACGCCCTAGCAACCAATTACAGCACCCTAGCAACCGGTGCCGAATTTTGCCACTGCAAGCACCATTCACATTTTCTTTAGGAAATGTACATTCTAGTATTGTAATTACTATTCACCTGAACAAAACTTTGGCGCGTAACTCGTCCCGCAACGTTTGTCGTAGACCCACGAATGAGGTGTCAAATCGACCGGCTTATTGAGGAGAGGTGTGCTATGACTTTTCTAAGCGATCGGGTGTACGATGTTCGCACAGTGTACGAAAAAACGGCTGAAAAACTCCCATAGACTTAACATGGGGGCCAAATCTGTGAGATCATATCTTTGGTTTAGAAGGTCATAGAGACTTGGGGCTGGGCTCTTTTGACTCGGCCTATCAAGCCGCCAATAACTAGTGACTTCATGGCCACGCCCTAGCAACCAATTACAGCACCCTAGCAACCGAGTGGCGAATTTTGCCACTGCAAGCACCATTCACATTTTCTTCAGGAAATGTACATTCTAGTATTGTAATTACTATTCACCTGAACAAAACTTTGGCGCGTAACTTGTCCCGCACCGTTTGTAGTAGACCCACGAATGAGGTGTCAAATCGACCGGCTTATTGAGGAGAGGTGTGCTATGACTTTTCTAAGCGATCGGGTGTACGATGTTCGCACAGCGTACAAAAAACGGCTGAAAAACTCCCATAGACTTAACATGGGGTCCAAATCTGTGAGATCATATCTTTGGATCAGAAGTTCGTAGAGACTTGGGGGCTGGGCTCTTTGATTCGGCCAGCCAATGAGTAGTGACACAGCAACTTCATAGCCACACCCTAGCAACCAATTACAGCACCCTAGCAACCGAGTCCGGTGGTTTGCCACTGCAAGCACCATTCACATTTTCTTCAGGAAATGTACATTCTAGTTCTTCTTCTTCTTCTTCTGGCCAAAATTTCTGCGCTACTCCTCCCGCAGTTTTTGTCATAGACCCATGAATGAGGTGTCAAATCGACCGGCTCATTGAGGACAGGTGTGCTATGACTTTTATAAGCGATCGGGTGTACGATGTTCGTCCGGCGGGCGAAAAAGTAGCGAAAAAAAATCCCATAGACTTTGCATTGGGACAAACTTTGATGAGTAATAGCTCCTAACGAGAATTTCATAGAAACATGTGGGTTACCACGTTTGAAGAGCCTGATAGGCTCTCTCAGACCATACCTCAAAATGGGGTGTAAGTTGTACCCCTGGGGCGCAAGAGCTGCCCAAAGTTGCCCCATAGACATACTATGGTGAAGCCGTGCTCCATGAACCAGGAAGTACTGTGTTTTTCCTACTATGGGAAATTACATAGGGATTTTGTATTGAACATAACTCTGGATCACAATGTCATAGAGACAAGGGGGTGGGCTCATTTTACTCAGGCAACCAATCAGTCTCTCAGGATCATTGTAAAGCTATCAAGCCACGCCCTAGCAACCATATAGAGAACCATAGCAACAAGTTCCATAGACTTCCATTGAAAAAGATCAAAGGAATATCTTTGGATAGGAGTGTCATAGAAACATGAGGGTGGGCTATTTGACTCGAGGCAGCAAACCACCAATCACAAATCACCTAAAGACATCATAGCCACGCCTTAGCAACCATATAGAGCACCCTAGCAACCCAAAGCATAGGCAGATATCTTCAAATCTGAATATCATAGAGGCATGGGGTTGGGTTTATATCATTCATACTGGCAAGCAGCCTTTGGTGTATCATCATTGGTAGCTGCCAAGCCACTCCTTAGCAACCAAACAGAGTAACCCTAGCAACCATTTTGCAAGATCTATATCTCTGCGTCAGAACATCGTACAGACATGGGGGTTGGTTTATATTGTCAAGCAGCCTTTGGAGTATCATCATTGGCAGCTGCCAAGCCACTCCCTAGCAACCAAACAGAGTGCAACCCTAGCAACTGTTTTGAAACACCTATATTTCTGCATCAGAACATTATAGAGACATGGCGGTTGGCTCTTTTGACTCATGCTAGCAAACTGACTTCCACCATGCTACACATGCTACAAAGGTGAATAGCTACATGCTAAATAGTGATTAGGCTTAAGGTTTAAACATGACAAAAACTAGTAAAATGTGTTAGAATAATGCTAGTGGCATGTTAATTGTGTTAAGATGATGCCTAGTAGCATGATAATCATGTTAGCATCATGTTAAACAAGAGACATGCTAATCATGTTAGCAAGATTCTTGTTAAATACATGCTAACAACATGGTAATCATGCTAAGATTACAGCAAGATTATAGCTGAATGATGCTAGCATGCTGTTACAAGATTATGCTAACAGTGATTAGACCTGTTAAAATCATGCCAAGCAACATGGTAATCATAAGCTACATCATGCTAAAGCATTATGTTAATCATGTTAGCATGTTTTACAAGATTATGCTAACAGTGATTAGCATCTTGTTTAAAACATGCTAACAAAGATGCTAAGGGTGTTAAGATTTATGCTACAAGCAACATGCTAATCATGTTAGCATGTCCATGTTAACTATAATGCTAAACTATGATTAGCATCTTGTTAAACCATAATGCTAAGAACATGGTAATCCATGCCAGTGAAGCATCATGCTAGTATTATGCTAATCATGTTAACCATTTTGCTAAAGCATTATGCTAACACTGACTCAGGTATTTTGTTTAACAACATGCTAAGCAGCATGCTTAGGGTGTTAGCAATCATACAAGCAACATGTTAATCATGTTAGCATTTTCAGGTAAAAACATCCTAGCAGGAGACCGGGGTAATTATGTTAGCATCATGCTAATCAACCGAGTGCCGAAGTTTTGCCACTGCAAGCATCTACATTCACATTTTCTTCAGGAAATGTACATTCTAGTTAATGGTGCTTGCCAAAGGCAAAGCTCCATTCTTATTCTTCTGCATACTTATTATTCTTCTTCTTCTTTCTTCTGGACACAATTTCTGCGCGCTACTCCTCCTCAGCAGTTTTTGTCATAGACCCATGAATGAGGTGTCAAATCGACCGGCTCATTGGAGGACAGGTGTGCTATAGACTTTATATAAGCGATCGGGTGTACGATGTTCGTCCGGCGGGCGAAAAGTAGCGAAAAATCCCCATAGACTTTGCATTGGGACAAACTTTGATGAGTAATAGCTCCTAACGAGAATTTCATAGAAACATGTGGGTTTAACACGTTTGAAGAGCCTGATAGGCTCTTTCAGACCATACCTCAAAATGGGGTGTAAGTTGTACCCCTGGGGCGCAAGAGCTGCCCAAAGTTGCCCCATAGACATACTATGGTGAAGCCGTGCCCATGAACCAGGAAGTACTGTGTTTTTCCTACTATGGGAAATTACATAGGGATTTTGTATTGAACATAACTCTGGATCACAATGTCATAGAGACAAGGGGGTGGGCTCATTTTACTCAGGCAACCAATCAGTCTCTCAGGATCATTGTAAAGCTATCAAGCCACGCTCCTAGCAACCATATAGAGAACCATAGCAACAAGTTCCATAGACTTCCATTGAAAAAGATCAAAGGGGAATATCTTTGGATAGGAGTGTCATAGAAAACATGAGGGTGGGGCTCATTTGACTCCTGAGGCAGCAAACCGCCAATCACAAATCACCTTAAAAAGACATCATAGCCACGCCTTAGCAAACTATATAGAGCACCCTAGGGCAACCTGCAAAAGCATAGGCAGATATCTTCAAATCTGAATATCATAGAGGCATGGGGGTTGGTTTATATCATTCATACTGGCAAGCAGCCTTTGGTGTATCATCATTGGTAGCTGCCAAGCCACTCCTTAGCAAACCAAACAGAGTACCCTAGCAACCATTTTGCAAGATCTATATCTCTGCGTCAGAACATCGTACAGACATGGGGGTTGGTTTATATTGTCAAGCAGCCTTTGGAGTATCATCATTGGCAGCTGCCAAGCCACTCCCTAGCAACCAAACAGAGTACCCTAGCAACCGTTTTGAAACACCTATATTTCTGCATCAGAACATTATAGAGACATGGCGGTTGGCTCTTTTGACTCATGCTAGCAAACTGACTTCCACCATGCTACACATGCGAGCAGTGAATAGTTACATGCTAATAGTGATTAGCTTAAGGTTTAAACATGACAAAAACTAGTAAAAATGTGTTAGAATAATGCTAGTGGCATTTGTTAATTGTGTTAGCATGATGCTAGTGAGCATGATAATCATGTTAAGATCATGTTAAAGAACATGCTAATCATGTTAAGATCTTGTTAAATACATGCTAACAACATGGTAATCATGCTAGTATCATGCTAAGCATTATGCTAATGATGTTAGACATTTTGCATAAGATTATGCTAACATGATTAAGCATTCTTGTTAAAATCATGCTAGCAACATGGTAATCATAGCAAGATCATGCCAAAAGATTATGCTAATCATGTTAGCATACGTTTACAAGATTATGCTAACATGATTAGTATCTTGTTTAAAACATGCTAAAGCAAAGCATGCTAAGGGTGTTAAGCATCATGCCAGCAACATGCTAATCATGTTAGCATGTTGTTAACATAATGCTAACATGATTGTAAGCATCTTGTTAAAATAATGCTAAGAACATGGTAATCATAAGATCATGCTAGTATTATGCTAATCATGTTAGCATTTTGCTAGCATTATGCTAACATGACTAGCATTTTGTTTAAAACATGCTAGCAGCATGCTTAGGGTGTTAGCATCATGCTAGCAACATGCTGTAATCATGTTAGCATTTTGCTAAAAACATCCCCAAAGCAGGACGGTAATTATGTTAAAGCATCATGCTAATCAAGAGTGCCGGAAGTTTTGCCACTGCAAGCACCATTCACATTTTCTTCAGGAAATGTACATTCTAGTATTGTAATTACTATTCACCTGAACAAAACTTTGGCGCGTAACTCGTCCCTTCCGCACCGTTTGTCGCAGACCCACGAATGAGGTGTCAAATCGACCGGCTTATTGAGGAGAGGTGTGCTATGACTTTTCTAAGCGATCGTGTGTACGATGTTCGCACAGCGGCATTTAAAAAAACGGGCTGAAAAAAACTCCCATAGACTTAACATGGGGGCCAAATCTGTGAGATCATATCTTTGGATTACATGGGTCATAGAGACTTGGGGTTGGGCTCTTTTGGCTTCGGCCTATACAAGCCGCCCAATAAGTAGTGACACAGCAACTTTATGGCCACGCCCTAGCAAACCAATTACAGCACCCTAGCAACCGGGGCCGAATTTTTGCCACTGCAAGCACCATTCACATTTTCTTCAGGAAATGTACATTCTAGTATTGTAATTACTATTCACCTGAACAAAACTTTGGCTGCGTAACTCGTCCCGCACCGTTTGTCGTAGACCCGACAAATGAGGTGTCAAATCGAACGGCTTATTGAGGAGAGGTGTGCTATGACTTTTCTAAGTGATCGGGTGTGTATGATGTTCGCACAGCAAACGATAAAAAAGGCTGAAAATCTCCCATTGACTTAACATTGGGCTTAAATCTTGTAGGAGATTATATCTTTGGATCAGAAGGTCATAGAGACTCTGGGGTCTGGGCTCTTCTGGATTCGGCCTATCAAGCCGCCAATAATTAGTGACACAGCAACTCTTCATAGCCAGGCCCTAGCAACCAATTACAGTACCCTAGCAACCGAGTGCCGAATTTTGCCACTGCAAGCACCATTCACATTTTCTTCAGGAAATGTACATTCTAGTTAATGGTGCTTGCCAAATGGCAAAGCTCCATTCTTATTCTTCTGCATACTTATTATTCTTCTTCTTCTTCTTCTGGACACAATTTCTACGCACTTACTTCCTCCCGCAGTTTTTGTCATAGACCCATGAATGAGGTGTCAAATCGACCGGCTCATTGGAGGACAGGTGTGCTATGACTTTTATAAGCGATCGGGTGTACGATGTTCGTCCGGCGGGCGAAAAAGTAGCGAAAAAAATCCCATAGACTTTGCATTGGGACAAACTTTGATGAGTAATAGCTCCTAACCCAGAGAATTTCATAGAAACATGGGTTACCACGTTTGAAGAGCCTGATAGGCTCTCTCAGACCATACCTCAAAATGGGGTGTAAGTTGTACCCTGGGGTGCAAGAGCTGCCCAAAGTTGCCCCATAGACATACTATGGTGAAGCCGTGCCCATGAACCAGGAAGTACTGGTAAGTTTTTCCTACTATGGGAAATTACATAGGGATTTTGTATTGAACATAACTCTGGATCACAATGTCTTAAAGACAAGGGGTGGGCTCATTTTACTCAGGCAACCAATCAGTGTCTCAGGTTCATTGTGAAGCTATCAAGCCACGCCCTAGCAACCATATAGAGCACCATAGCAACAAGTTCCATAGACTTCCATTGAAAAAGATCAAATGAATATCTTTGGATAGGAGTGTCATAGAAACATGAGGGTGGGCTCATTTGACTCGGGGCAGCAAACGGCCAATCACGAATCACCTTAAACACTTCATAGCCACGCCCTAGCAACCATTTAGAGCAATCCCTAGCAACCCAAAGCAAAGAGGGATATCTTCAAATCTGAATATCATAGAGGCATGGGGGTTGGTTTATATTTTCATTCATACTGGCAAGCAGTTATCTTTGGTTTATCATTACTGGCAAGCTGCCAAGCCACTGCCTAGCAACCAAACAGAATACCCTAGCAACCGTTTTGGCAAGATCTATATCTCTGCATCAGAGCATCATAGAGACATGGCGGTTGGCTCTTTTGACTCATGCTAGCAAACTGGACTTCCAACATGCTACACATGCTATCAGTGAATAGCTGTTACATGCCAATAGTGATTAGCTTAGGGTTTAAACATGACACAAAACTAGTAAAAATGTGTTAGCATAATGCTGGTAACATGCTAATTGTGTTAGCATCATGCTAAGTAGCATGCTAATCATAAAGTTAAGCATCATGCTAAAGCAAACATGCTAATTATGTTAAGATCTTGTTAAAAACATGCTAACAACATGGTAATGACATGCTAAAGCATCATGCTAGCATTATGCTAATCATGTTAGCATGTTGTTAAAGCATTATGCTAACATGATTAGCATCTTTCTAAAAACATGCTAAGAAGCATGCTAAGGGTGTTAAGATTATGCTAAATAGCAACATGCAGTGCTAATCATGTTAAGATTTTTACAAGCATTATGTTAACATGATTGGCATCTTTCTAAAAACATGTTAAGAGGGATACTAAGGGTGTTAGCATAATGCTAAGCAACATGCTAACTGCATGTTAGCATCTTGCTAAAAACATCCCTAAAGAAGATGACGTGTAATTATGTTAGCATAATGCTAATCAAGAGTGCCGAGTTTTTGCCACTGCAAGCACCATTCACATTTTCTTCAGGAAATGTACATTCTAGTTAATGGTGCTTGCCAAAGGCAAAAGCTCCATTCTTATTCTTCTGCATACTTATTATTCTTCTTCTTCTTCTTCTTCTGGACACACATTTCTGGCAGCGCTACTCCTCCCGCAGTTTTTGTCATAGACCCATGAATGAGGTGTCAAATCGACCGGCTCATTGAGGACAGGTGTGCTATGACTTTTATAAGCGATCGGGTGTGACGATGTTCGTCCGGCGGGCGAAAAGTAGTTGAAAAAAATCCTTAATAGACTTTGCATTGGGACAAACTTTGATGAGTAATAGCTCCTAACGAGAATTTCATAGGAAACATGTATTGGGTTACTACGTTTGAAGAGCCTGATAGGCTCTCTCCTAGACCATACTCCTCAAAATGGGGTGTAAGTTGTACCCCTGGGGCGCAAGAGCTGCCTACAAAGTTGCCCCATAGACATACTATGGTGAAGCCGTGCCCAATGAACCAGGAAGTACTGTGTTTTTCCTACTATGGGAAATTACATAGGGATTTTGTATTGAACATAATCTCTGGATCACAATGTCATAGAGACACAGGGGTGGGAGCTCATTTTATACTCAGGCAACCAATCAGTCTCTCAGGATCATTGTGAAGCTATCAAGCCACGCCCTAGCAACCAAAAAGAGAACCATAGCAACAAGTTCCATAGACTTCCATTGAAAAAGAGATCAAAAGGAATATCTTTGGATAGGAGTGTCATAGAAACATGAGGGTGGGCTCATTTGACTCGAGGCAGCAAAACCGCCAATCACAAATCACCTTAAAGACATCATAGCCACGTCCTAGCAAACTTCATATAGAGCACCCTAGCAACTCCAAAAGCATAAAGGCAGATATCTTCAAATCTGAATATCATAGAGGCATGGGGGTTGGTTTATATCATTCATACTGGCAAGCAGCCTTTGGTGTATCATCATTGGTTGCTGCCAAGCCACTCCCTAGCAACCAAACAGAGTACCCTAAAAGCAACCATTTTGCAAGATCTATATCTCTGCATCAGAACATCGTATTGACATTAAGGGGTTGGTTTATATTGTCAAGCAGCCTTTTGGAGTATCATCATTGGGAGCTGCCAAGCCACTCCCTAGCAACCAAACAGAGTACCCTAGCAACCGTTTTGAAACACCTATATTTCTGCATCAGAACATTATAGAGACATGGCGTGTTGGCCTCTTTTGACTCATGCTGACAAACTGGACTTCCACTATGTCATATTAGCATGCAAGCAGTGAATAGCTACATGCTAATAGTGATTAGCTTAAGGTTTAAACATGACACAAACTAGTAAAAATGTGTTAGAATAATGCTAGTGTGCATGCTAATTGTGTTAGAAGATGATGCTAGCAAGATGATGCTAATCATAAAGTTAGCATCATGTTAGCAGAACATGCTAATCATGTTAAGCATCTTGTCCAGTTAAAAACATGCTAGCAACATGGTAATCATGGTAGCATCATGTTAGCATTATGCTAATGATGTTAGCATGTTGCTAGCATTATGCTAACAAGATAGTTACAAAGATTACAATACATTGATTAGCATCTTGTTAAAATCATGCTAAGCAACATGGTAATCATGCTAAAGCATCATGTTAGCATTATGCTAATCATGTTGTAGTAGCATGTTTGCTAAAGCATTATGCTAACATGATTAGCATCTTGTTTAAAACATATGCTAGCAGCATGCTAAGGGTGTTAAGATCATGCTAAGAACATGCTAATCATGTTAAAGATGTTGTTAACATAATGCTAACATGACAAGCATCTCGTTAAAATAGCATACAAGCAATACGGTAATCATACAAAGGCATCATGCCAAGATTATGCCAATCATGTTAGCATTTTGCTAAAGCATTATGCCAACATGACTAGCATTTTGTTTTAAAAACATGCTAGCAGTGATGTTTAGGGTGTTAAAACATCATGCTAAAGAATATTGCCAATCATGTTAGCATTTTGCTAAAAACATCCCCTAAAGCAGGACGGTAATTATGTTAGCATCATGCTAATCAAGAGCGCCGAGTTTTGCCACGTGGGCACCATTCACATTTTTCTTTTTCAGGAAATGTGTACATTCTAGTATTGTAATTACTATTCACCTGAACAAACCATTGGCGCGTAACTCGTCCCGCATCCGTTTGTTGTATACCCACGAATGAGGTGTCAAATCGACCGGCTTATTGAGGAGAGGTGTGCTAAGACAATTTTTCTAAGCGATCGGAAAAGTGTACGATGTTCGCACAGTGTATGAAAAAATTGGCTGAAAAAACTCCCATAGACTTAACATTGAGTCAAAAACACCCAAGAGACGTTATCTTTGGATCAGAAGGTCATAGAGACTTGGGGCTGGGCTCTTTGATTCGGCCAGCCAATAAGTAGTGACACAGCAACTTCATAGCCACGCCCTAAAGCAAACCAATTTCTCACAGCACCCCAGCAACCGGTGCCGAATTTTTTCCACTGCAAGCACCATTCACATTTTCTTCAGGAAATGTACATTCTAGTATTGTAATTACTATCTCACCTGAACAAAACTTCTTGGCGCGTAGACCGTCCCGCACCGTTTGTTGCATACCCACGAATGAGGTGTCAAGCGACCGACCGGTTTATTGAGGAGAGGCGTTGCTATGACTTTTCTTGCCGATCATACCATGCATTCGCACAGTGTATGAAAAAAATTGGCTGAAAAAACTCCCATAGACTTAACATTGAGTCAAAATCTATGAGATCATATCTTTGGATCAGAAGGTCTATAGAGACTTGGGGCTGGGCTCTTTTGGATTCGCCAGCCAATAAGTAGCAGATAATGCAGCAACTTCATAGCTTTCACGCCCTAGCAACCACCATTACAGCACCCTAGCAAACTGGTGCCACGTAATTTTTCCACTGCAAGCAGCCATTCACATTTTCTTCAGGAAATGTACATTCTAGTATTGTAATTACTATTCACCTGAATAAATTAAAACTTTTGGCGCAGAACCTCATTCCGCACCCGTTTGTCGTAGGACCCACGAATGAAGTGTCAAAGCGACTGGCTTATTGAGGAGAGGTGTGCTATGACTTTTTCTAAGCGATTGGGTGTACCGATGCTCGCACAGAGCGTACGAAAAAAAAGGCTGAAAAAACTGACAGACTTAACATTGGGCCAAATCTGTGAGATCACATTCTTTTGTTTAGAAGGTCGTAGAGAGCTTGGGGCTCAGCTCTTTTTGACTCGGCCTATCAAGCCGGCCTGGGTCAAGTAGTGACTTCATGGCCACGCCCTAGCAAACCAATTACAGCACCCTAGCAACTGAGTGGCGAATTTTTGCCACTGTGCTAGCACCATCTTCACATTTTCTTCAGGGAAATGTACATTCTAGTATTGTAATTACATTATTTCACTCTGAACAAAATCTTTGGCGCGTAACTCGTCCCGCACCGTTTGGTGTCTGCCCACGAATGAGGTGCTCAAATCGACCGTCGGTTGAGGAGAGGTGTGCTATGACTTTGTGTCTAAGCGATCGGGTGTACGCATGTTCGCACAGTGTATGAAAAAATTGGCTGAAAAAAACTCCCATAGACTTTTGTAACATTGAGTCAAAATCTATGAGATCATATTCTTTGGATCAGAAGGTCATAGAGACTTGGGGCTGGGCTCTTTTGATTTCGGCCAGCCAATAAGTAGTGACACAGCAACTTCATAGCCACGCCCTAGCAACCAATTACAGCACCCTAAAAGAACCGGTTCAAAAGCCAATTTTTCCACTGCAAGCACCATTCACATTCTCTCTTCAGGAAATGTACATTCTAGTATTGTAATTACTTATTTTACCTTAACAAAACTTATGTCTCTTAAGCAGCTGCATCCCCGTCCCCCTGGGCTGCTATTTGTCGTAGACCCACTGAATGAGGTAAAATCAAATCGACCGGCTTAGTGGGAGGAGAGGTGTGCTATGATTCTTCTAAGCGATCACAACAGATGAACACACAGCGCACGAAAAAACGTGCTGAAAAAAACTCCCATAGACTTAACATGGGGGCCAAATCTGTGAGGATCAGGCCTTTGGATCAAAAGGTCATAGAGACTTCAACTAAAGGCCTCTTTGATTCGGCCAGCCAATAAGTAGTGACATTACAGCAACTTCATAGCCACGTGCCCTAGCAACCAATTACAGCACTCAGCAACTCGGTGCCGAATTTTGCCACTGCATGCTACCATTCACATTTTCTTTAGGAAATGTACATTCTAGTATTGTAATTACTATTCACCTGAACAAAACTTTTGGCGCGTAACTTCGTCCCCAACGTTTGTCGTAGACCCACGAATGAGTGTGTCAAATCTGACCGGCTTATTGAGGAGAGGTGTGCTATGACTTTTCTAAGCGATCTGGTAACGTATGTTCGCACAGTGTACGAAAAAACGGCTGAAAAAAACTCCCATAGACTTAACATGGGGCCAAATCTGTGAGATCATATCTTTGGTTTAGAAGGTCATAGAGACTTGGGGCTGGGCAAATTCTTTGACCTCGGCCTATCAAGCCGTTGCACACAACTAGTGACTTCATGGCCACGCTTCTAGCAACCAATTTACAGTACTCTCTAGCAACCGAGTGGCGGCAATTTTGCCACTGCAAGCACCATTCACATTTTCTTCAGGAAAAGTGTACATTCTAGGTATTGTAATTACTATTCACCTGAACAAAACTTTGGCGCGAAACTTGTCCCGCACCGTTTGTAGGTAGACCCACGGTCATGAGGTGTCAAATCGACCGGCTTAATTGAGGAGAGGTGTGCTATGACTTTTCTAAGCGATCGGGTGTACGATGTACCCGCACAGCGTACAAAAAAAAACGGCTGAAAGAAACTCCCATAGACTTAACATGGGGTCCAAATCTGTGAGACTCATATCTTTGGATCAGAAGCTCGAGGAGACTTGGGGCTGGGCTCTTTGATTCGGCCAGCTAATGAGTAGTGACTACAGCAACTTCATAGCCACACCCTAGCAACCAATTACAGCACCCTAGCAACCGAGTCCGGTGGTTTGCCACTGCAAGCACCATTCACATTTTCTTCAGGAAATGTACATTCTAGTTAATGGTGCTTGCCAAAGGCAAAAGCTCCATTTTATTCTCCCTTGCATACTTATATTATTAATGGTGCTTTGCCAAAGGCAAAGCTCCATTCTTATTCTTCTGCACACTTATTATTCTTCTTCTCTTCTTCTGGACACAATTTCTATGCGCTACTCCTCCCCGCAGTTTTTGTCATAGACCCATGAATGAGGTGTCAATATCGACCGGCTCATTGAGGTCAGGTGTGCTATGACTTTTTTAAGTTATCGGGTGTACGATGCTCCGTCCGGGCGGGCGAAAAAGTAGCGAAAAAAAATCCCATAGACTTTGCATTGGGACAAACTTTGATGAGTAATAGCTCCTAACGAGAATTTCATAGAAACATGTGGGTTACCACGTTTGAAGAGCCTGATAGGCTCTCTCAGACTACATACCTCAAAATGGGGTGTATTAAAATTGGTACCCCTGGGGCGCAAGAGCTATTTGCCCAAAGTTGCCCCATAGACATACTATGGTGAAGCCGTGCCCATGAACCAGGAAGTACTGTGTTTTTCCTACTATGGGAAATTACATAGGGATTTTGTATTGAACATAACTCTGGATCACAATGTCATAGAGACAAGGGGGTGGGCTCATTTTGTACTCAGGCAACCAATCAGTCTCTCAGTGATCATTGTAAAGCATATCAAGCTCAACGCCCTAGCAACCATATAGAGAACCATAGCAACAAGTTCAAAACATAGACTTCCATTGAAAAAGATCAAAGGAATATCTTTGGATAGGAGTGTCATAGAAACATGAGGGTGGGCTCATTTGACTCGAGGCAAAGCAAACCGCCAATCACAAATCACCTTAAAGACATCATAGCCAACGCCTTAGCAACCATATAGAGCACCCTAGCAACCTAAAGCATAAGGCAGATATTCTTCAAATCTGAATATCATGAGAGGCATGGGGGTTGGTTTATATCATTCATACTGGCAAGCAGCCTTTGGTGTATCATCATTGGTAGCGTTGCCAAGCCACCCCTATAGCAACCAAACAGAGCAATTTAGCAACCATTTTTTTGCAAGATTTTCTATATCTCATGCGTCAGAACATCGACAGACATTACGGGGTTGGCTTATATTGTCAAGCAGCCTTTGGAGTATCATCATTGGCAGCTGCCAAGCCACTCCCTAGCAACCAAACAGAGTACCCTAGATAAACCGTTTTGAAACACCTAT
The DNA here is from genome assembly GCF_024489055.1 of Chanodichthys erythropterus. Lineage (NCBI taxonomy): Eukaryota > Metazoa > Chordata > Actinopteri > Cypriniformes > Xenocyprididae > Chanodichthys > Chanodichthys erythropterus. The sequence goes on along the minus strand of NC_090234.1, from coordinate 9,996,137 downwards.
ATTTCTGCATCAGAACATTATAGAGACATGGCGGTTGGATCTTTTGACTCATGCTAGCAAACTGACTTCCCCCACCTATGCTACACATGCTAGCAGTGAATAGCTACATGCTAATAGTGATTAGCTTAAGGTTTAAACATGACAAAAACTAGTAAAAATGTGTTAGAATAATGCTAGTGGCATGTTAATTGTGTTAAGCATGATGCTAAAGGCATGGATAATCATGTTAGCATCATGTTAAATAGAAACATGCTAATCATGTATAAGTATATCTTGTTATTAATACATGCTAATAACATGGTAATCATGCTAGCATCATGATAGCATTATGCTAATGATGTTAGCATGTTGCTAGCATTATGCTAACATGATTAGCATCTTGTTAAAAATCATACTAAGAACATGGTAATCATAAAGCAAGCATCATTGCGTAGTCACATTATGCTAATCATGTTAGCATGTTTGCTAGCATTATGCTAACATGATACAAGCATCTTGTTTAAAAACATGCTAACAAAGCATGTTAAGGGTGTTAAGATCATGCTGGAAAGAACATGCTAATCATGTTGAAGATGTTAGTTAACATAATGCTAACATGATTAGCATCTTGTTAAAATAAATGCCAAGTAAACATGGTAATCATGCTTAAGATCATGCTAAATGATTATGCTAATCATGTTAAGATAGCATTTTGCTAGCATATATGCTAACATGACTAGCATTTTGTTTAAAACATGCTAAGAAAGCATAAGCTTGAGGGTGTTAAAAGATCATGCCAAAGAACATGCTAATCATGTTGGGGCATTTTGCTAAAAACATCCTAAAGAGGACGGTAATTATGTTAAAGCAGGTCATAAGCTAATCAAGAGTGCCGAGTTTTGCCACTGCAAGCACCATTCACATTTTCTTCAGGAAATGTACATTCTAGTATGTATGTAATTACTATTCACCTGGAACAAAACTTTGTGCTGCGTAACTCGCCCCGCACCGTCATTGTCGCAGACCCAATTTAATGAAGGTGTCAAACCGAATGTTTATTGAGGAGAGGTGTGCTATGACTCTTCTAAGCGATTGGGTGTACGATGGCGCGCACAGCGTACGAAAAAACGGCTGAAAAAACTCCTAGGGGCTTAACATGGGGGCCAAATCTGTGAGATCATATCTTTGGTTTACATGGTCAATAGAGACTAGGCTGGGCTCTCTTGGCTCGGCCTATCAAGCCGCCTAATAGGCAGTGATTCCTTTTATATTAATGCTTCTAGCAACCTACTACAGCACTCCTAGCAAATAAAAGCCGAATTTTACATTGCAAGCACCATTCACATTTTCTTCAGGAAATGGCATTCTAGTTATTATTATTATTATTATTGAGTTAATTCCACACAATGTACCTTTACAAGCTATTCCTCCCGCAGCTTTGTTCTAGACTCCATGAATGAGGTGTCAAATCGACCGAATGTTTATTGAGGAGAGGTAAAGCTATGATTTTTATAAGTTTATCAAGTGCATGATGCCTGTCTGACATGCGAAAAATCGGGCGAAAAATTTACAGACTTAACATTGGGATGACCTCTTGACAAGTCATAATCCTGGATCACAATGTCATAGAGATAAGGGGTGGGTTTACATTTTACTCAGGCAACCAATCAAAGTCTATCAAGATAATTTTAAAGCTATCAGTATTACGCCCTAGCAACCATAGAGAGTGCCTTAGTTAAATGTCTCCATAGACTTCCATTGAAAAAGATCAAAGGAATATCTTGGGATTTCAGAGTGTCATAGAAACATGAGGGTGGCCTCCAGGTGGACTGGGCAGGCAAACGGCCAATCATTTAATCACCTTAACACTTCATAGTCATTTTGCTCTAGCAACTATTTAGAGCAACTCAGCAACTCAAAGCATAGAGGGGATATCTTCAAATCTGAACATCATAGAGGAATGGGGGTTGGTTTATATCATTCATACTGGCAAGCAGCCTTTGGTTTATCATTACTGGCAGCTGCTGCTTTCACTCCCTAGCAACCAAACAGAGTACCCTAGCAACCGTTTTGCAAGATCTATATCTCTGCACTCAGAACATCGTAGAGACACTGGCTCATTGTCAAGCAGCCTTTTTGGAGTATCATCATTGGTAGCTACCAAGCCACTCCCTAAAGCAACCAAAACAGAGTACCCTAGCAAACTGCTTTTGAAACACCTATATTTCTGCATCAGAACATTATAGAGACATGTATGTTGGCTCTTTTGACTCATGCTAGGCAAACTGGACTTCCACCATGCTACACATGCCAGCAGTGAATAGCTACATGCTAATAGTGATTAGCTTAAGGTTTAAACATGACACAAACTAGTAAAACAAGGAATAATGCTAGTGGCATGTTAATTGTGTTAGTAACATTGTTGCTAGCAGCATGCTATTCATGTTAAGCATCATGTTAGCAGAACATGCTAATCATGTTAACATCTTGTTAAATACATGCTAACAACATGGTAATCATGCTAGCATCATGCTAGCATTATGCTAATGATGTTAGCATGTTGCTTAACATTATGCTAACATGATTAGCATCTTGTTAAAATCATGCTAACAACATGGTAATCATGCCAAGATCATGCTGGCATTATGCTAATCATGTTAAAGCATGTTTCTGAGCAAGATTATACAATACGATTGGGGTGATTCTGTTTCTAAAAACATACAAGCAGGATGCTAAGGGTGTTAGCATCATGCTAGCAACATGCTATATTACACAAGCATGTTACTAATACAATGCTAATATGATTAAGATTTGGTTATGTTAACAATGGTAGGAACATGGTAATCATGCTAGCATCATGCTAGCATTATGCTAATCATGTTATATATGCTGCTAGCATTATGCTAACATGACTAGCATTTTTGTTTAAAATATGCTAAAGAAAGCATGTGCTTAGTGGTGTTAAGATTACATGCAAGCAATATGTTAATCATGTTAGCATCTTGTTAAAAAACATGCTAGCAAGAAATGGTAATCATAAGTTAGCATCATGTTAGCATTATGCTAATCATGTTAGTATGTCATTAGGCATTATGTTAACATGATTAGAATCTTACTAAAAACATGCTGGCATCATGCTATAAGTGTGAGCATCATGCTAAGAATATGCTAATCTGCTAGCAACTTACTAAAAACATCCTAGCAGAGGACGCAATTATGTTAGCATCATGCTAATCAAGAGTGTTGAGTTTTGCACATTGCAAGCACCATTCACATTTTCTTCAGGAAATGTACATTCTAGCACGGTGCTTGCTAAAGGTAAACCTCCATTCTTATTCTTCTGCATATTTATTATTCTTCTTCTTCTTCTTCTGGACATTAATTTTTATTAAGCGCTATTTCGACAAGAGTTTTTGTCATAGACCTATGAACGAGGTACAAATGCACCGCCTCATTGAGGATTAAAGTGCTATGACTTTTATAAGCGATCAAGTGTACGATGTTACCGGCGGGCTTAAAGTAGCTAAAAAAATTCCCATAGACTTTGCATTGGGACAAACTTTGATGAGTAATAGCTTTTAACGGCAATTTCATAGAAATATGTGTGTTTACCACGCTTGAAGAGGCTGATAGGCTCGCTCAGACCGTACCTCAAAATGGGGTGTAAGCAAATTTCAAGTTGTTGTTTCTGGGGCACAGAGCTGCCTAAAGTTGCCTCATAGACATAGCTATGGTGAAAGGCGTGCGCATGAACCAGTCTGTATTTGTGTTTTTCCTACTATGGGAAATTACATATAGATTTTGTATTGAATATAATTCTGGATCACAATGTCATAGGTATAGTGGGGTGGGCTCATTTTACTCAGGCAACCAATCTGTCTCTCAGGATCATTGTAAAAGGTCATTAATGCCACGCTCTAGCAATTATTAGTAGAGAATCCATAGTATCAAGTTCTCCATAGACTTCCATTGAAAAGATCAAAGGAATATCTTTGGATAGGAGAAGTCATAGAAACATGAGGGTAAGGGAATTATTTGACTCGAGGGGTAGCAAATCAAGCTAATCACAAATCACCTTAAAGACATTATATTATTTAGCAACTATATAGAAGCACCCTAAAATAAATCTAAAAGTATTGAAGGCAGATGAATTCAAATCTGAATATCATAGAGGCATGGGGTTGGTTTATATCACTCATAGCTGGCAGTGAAGCCTTTGGTGTATCAATATTGGTAGCTGCCAAGTTATTTCCTTAGCAACTAAAAAACAGAGTAATTTAGCATAAATTCATTTTGCAAGATTCCAGTATCTCTGCGTCAGAACATCGTGCATGTGATATAGTTGGTTTATATTGTCAAGCAGCCTTTTGAGCATCATCATTGGCAGCTGCCAAGTTACTCTCCCTAAGCAACCAAACAGAGTATTTTAGCAACTGTTTTGAAAACACCTATATTTCTGCATCAGAACATTATAGAGACATGGCGGCTGGCTCTTTTGACTCATGCTAGCAAACTGGACTTCCACCATGCTAAGACATGCTAAGCAGTGAATAGCTATATGCTAATAGTGATTAGCTTAAGGTTTAAACATGATAAAATCCAGTAAAAATGTGTTAGAATAACGCAAGTGGCATGTTAATTGTGTTAGCATGATGTTAGTAGCATGATAATCATGTTAGCATCATCAAGTTAAGAAATATGCTAATCATGTTAGCATCTTGTTAAATACATGCTAAATAACATGGTAATCATGCTAGTATCATGCTAAGATTATGCTAATGATGTTAAACATGTTGCTAGCATTATGCTAACATGATTAGCATCTTGTTAAAATCATGTATAAGAACATGGTAAATCATGCTAAGATTATGCTAAGCATTATGCTAATCATGTTAGCATGTTTGCTAAGCATTATGCTAACATGATAAGCATCTTGTTTAAAGAAAAATAAATACATATGTATGGGTGTTAAGATTATACTAAGAACATGCTAATCATGCTAGCATGTTGTTAGCATAATGCTAACATGATTAGCATCTTGTTAAAAATAATGCTAAAGAACATGGTAAATATGCTAAGCATCATGCTAGTATTATGCTAATCATGCTAAGCATTCTACAAGCATTATGCTAACATGACTCAGTATTTTGTTTAAATATAGCTAAGAAAGCATAGCTTTTAGGGTGTTAGCATCATACTAAGAATATGCTAATCATGCTAGCATTTTGCTAAAAACATCCTAAAGCAGGACGGTAATTATGTTAGTATCATGCTTACTCAAGAGTGTTGAGTTTTGCCACTGTGCATCCATTCACATTTTCTTTCAGGAAATGTATATTCTAGTATTGTAATTACTATTCACCTGAACAAAATCTTGGCGTTGCACTCGTTTCAAGAGTTTACGTGTGAGATTCCACGAATTATGTGTCAAATCGACCGGCTTATTGAGGAGAGGTGTGCTATGACTTTTCTAAGCGATTAAGTGTATGCTGCCGCATTTTGCCGCATTTTAAAAAACGGCTGAAAAAACTCCCATAGACTTAACATGGGGGCCAAATCTGTGAGATCATATCTTTGGTTTACATGGTCATAGAGACTTGGGGCCAAGCTCTAATGGCTCGGCTTATTAAGCCGCCAATCAGTAGTGACTGAAGTGGCCACGCCCTAGCAACCAATTACAGCACCCTAGTAACAAAAGCCGTACCTACACAAGCAATTACCATTCACATTTTCTTCAGGAAATGTATAATTTAGTTAATGGTGCTTATTAAAGGCAAAGCTCCATTCTTAATCTTCTGCATACTTCTATTATTATTATTATTATTATTATTATTATCATTCCACACAAAAGTTTGGCGCGCTATTCCTCCCTATTAGTTTTTGTCCTAGACTCATGAATGAGGTGTCAAATCGGTCAGCTCATTGAGGAGAGGCGGTGCTATGACTTTTATAAGCGAATCGGACCAACGATACCGCACAGCGGACGAAAAGCGGCCAAAAAAATCCCATTGACTTACATTGAAAAATTCAAATTCATTTTAATATCTTCAGCTCTCTCTCACCAGTCACTTCTTCACACATACTGTACTACGCAGATTTCAGAAGCCTTTAGATCTCTCAGACACAGACACTCATTTTCTTCCACCCATTCCCACGCTATTTCTCCCACAGCGTTTGTTCTAGACCCATGAATGAGGTGTCACGCATCAACCGGCCATTGAGGAGAGCTATTCTTTTTACATTATTTATTCAATCGGACCATTTCTGTTCGCACAGGGGCGAAAAAGCTGCCAAAAAAGTCCCATTGACTTTTCAATGGCGGAACTTTCAGAAATTCCGAATTTCAACTGTCACTTTCTCACACACACTCACTAGGTTTTATAAGCCTTTGTATTTTCTCTCTCATAGACACTCATTTTCTTCCACTTTTTTTTCTGCGCGCCATTTCTCCCAAGAGTTTTTGTCCTAGACCCATGAATGAGGTGTCAAACCGACTGCCTCATTGAGGAGAGGTGTATTATGACTTTTATAAGCATGATCAAGGGCTGATACGATGTTCCTGCTGCGGGCGAAAAAGTAGCGAAAAAAAAATCATAGATTCTGCATTGGGACATAAATTTGATCAGTAATATTTCCTAACCAGAATTTCATAGAAACATGTATACCAGGTTTGAAGAGCCTGATAGGCTCTCTCTCATACCTCAAAATGGGGTGTAAGTTGTACCCCTGTTTCGCAAGAGCTGCCCAAAGTTGCTCCCATAGACATACCATGGTGAATGTACCATTGTAACCAGGAAGTACTGTGTTTTTCCTACTATGTGGTATTACATATGTGATTTTGTATTTAGCAGTAACTCTGGATCACAATGTCATAGAGGTAGTGGGGTGGGCTCATATTACTCAGGTAACCAATCAGTCTCTCAGGATCATTGTGCAGCTATCAAGCCACGTTCCCTAGCAAATATATATGTGCTAATTATAGTAACAAGTTCTACAGACTTCCATTGAAAAAGATCAAATCACCATCTTTGGATAGGAGTGTCATAGGAAGATGAGGGCGGGCTCATTTTACTCGGGGTAGCAAATCTAAGTTGAACGAATCACTTTCAAGATATCATATACGCCTTAGCAAATTCATTCAGAGTTAATTTAGCAACTCCAAAGCATAGAGGGGATATCTTCAAATCTGAATATCATAGACTAATGGGGGCTGGTTTATAGCATTCATGTAGTAGCAGCCTTTGGCTTATCATTACTGGCAGCTGCCAAGTCATTGCCGGCAAGCTTACAGTTAATTTGTAACCGTTTAATAAGATCTGAGGCCTCAGCATCAGGAATACCGTAAAGACATGGGGGTTGGTTGCCATTGTCAAGCAGTTTTTGAGTATCATCATTGGTAGTTGTCAGGCTACTTCTAGCAGCTGGAATTTAATACTCTATGAATTCCGCCAAGATCTGATTTCACAGCATCAGAACATCATAAAGACATGGGGGTTGGTTTATGTTGTCAAGCAGCCTTTGGAGTATCATCATTGGCAACTGCCTAGCTACTGCCAAGCTTCATTTCTGTGTGTTCTGCCAGAAAATTTTAAAAAGGTTCATTTAGGCGATGCCTATATCTCTGCTTGACAACATATCGCAGGTACATGGGGGTTGGCTTTTTTGACTTCATGCTTGGCAAATTGTACTTGCAACATGCTATTCATGCTAGCAGTTAATAGCTACATGCTAATAGTGATTAGCTAAGTGCTAAAGTGGGTTGAGGAATCATGCTAAGAACTCTATAGAAACTCTATAGTAAATTATCTGTGCCCAACTACTAACCACTCTAGTGAGCTACTATATAGTTCACTCTGTTGGCTATATAGTTCGCCTAGAACACCTTAGCAACATTTTTTTAGCAACATAGTAGTGACTACTCTAGGTAATTTTAATACTGTTTAGCAATATTCTTTAGCAAATTAATTTAAGTAATTTTAGCAAATCGCCTAGTAACACCTTAGTACCACCCCAAGTTCCTTAGCAATGTTTAGTACTGAAAATGGCGATTTTGCCACTGTAAGCACCATTCACATTTTCTTCAGGAAATGCACATTCTAGTATTGTAATTACTTTTCACCTGAACAAAACTTTGGCGCGTAACTCGTCCCATGCCATTTGTCGCAGACTCACGAATGAGGTACAAATCGACTGCCATAGTGGAGAGAGGAAGAAAGTATGACTTTTTCTAAGCGATCGTTTTCAGGCGATGCTGCCCGCATTAAGCGTTATAAAATACGGCTGAAAAAACTCCCATAGACTTAACATTGTTAAATCTGTGAGATCATATCTTTGGATCAGCAGGTCATAGAGACTTCAGGCTTGAATTTTGGATTCGGCCAGCTAATAAGTAGTGATTACAGCAACTTCATATTACGTTTCTAAAAAGGCCCACATAGGCATTCTAGCAATAAGTTAATTTTGCCACTGCAAGCACCATTCATATATTTTCTTTAGGAAATGTATATTCTAGTTAATGGTGCTTGCCAATAAAGCTCCAGTGTTATTCTCCTGCATACTTATTATTATTCTTCTTCTTCTTCTTCCACTTTTTTTTCTGCTGCCATTCCTCAAGAAGTTTTTGTTCTAGACTCTCATGAATGAGGTGTCAAATCGACCGGCTCACGAGGAGAGGTGTGCTATGACTTTTATAAGCGATCGGATTAAACGATGTTCAAGACAGCGGACGAAAAAGCGGCCAAAAAAGTCCTATTGACTTAAGCATTGAAAAATCTAAATCTTCACGAATACTCTGCCTCTCTCAACTGGGATTACTTTCACACACATTTTCATATTAGCGCAAAATTCCTTAGTTTTGTCTCTCAGACACAGACACTCATTTTCTTCCACTTTTATCTCTTACGTTTATTTTTCCCACATGCGTTTGTTCTATTCCATGAATGAGGTGTCAAAACGACCGAATTTATTTTTTTTTTATAGTGTGTGCGTTTATTTTTTTTGTTTTATTCGGACCCAATGATGTACGCACAGATGAAAATAAAAGCGGCCAAAAAAAAACGCATTGACTTTCAATGGCGGAATCTTTCAGAAATTTGAATTTCCAACTGTCACTTTCACATATTTCAGGCTATTTCAGCGCATCTTTAGAAGCCTTTCTCTCTCAGATTATAGACACTCATTTTCTTCCACTTTTTTTTCTGCGCGTTTACTCCTTCCGCAGTTTTTGTCCTAGACCCATGAATGAGGTGTCAAATCGACCGGTTCATTAGAGGAGAGGTGTGCTATGACTTTTATAAGATGATCGGGTGTACAGGGATGTTGCCGTCTGGCGGGCGAAAAAGCAGCGAAAAAATCCCATAGACTTTGCATTGGGACAAACTTTGACGAGTAATAGTTTCCTAACGAGAATTCTCATAGAAACATGTATTACCAGGTTTGAAGAGTTCGATAGGCTTTCTCAGACCATAATTCAAAATGGGGCGTAAGCGTTTCCCAAGTGCAAGAGCTGCCTGTAAAGTTGCCCTTATAGACATACTATAGTGAAGTCAGTACCCATGAACCAGGAAGTACTGTGTTTTTCCTACTATGGGAACATACATAGGGATTTTGCACAACATAAATTTAGATCACAATGTCATAGAGACAAGGGGGTGGGCTCATATTGCTCAGGCAAACTTCAATCAGTCTCCCCAGATCATTGTGAAGCTATCAAGCCATGCCTCTAGCAAATATATAGAAGTTAAATATAGTACAAGTTCCATAGACTTCCATTGAAAAAGATCAAATGAATATCTTTGGATAGGAGTGTTACAGAAACATGGTGGGAAGTGGGCTCATTTGACTCGGGGCAGTAACGGTTAATCATGAATCACCTTCAAGACATCATAGTTGCCCTAGCAACCATTCAGAGCACCTTAGCAACCCAAAGCATAGAGTGGATATCTTCAAATCTGAATATCATAGAATGAATGGGGGTTGGTTTATAGCATTCATATTGGTAGTAGCCTTTGGTTTATCATTACTGGCAGCTGCCAAGTTATTCTCCCTAGCAACAGGAAATTTAAGCAATTGCTTAGGCAGATCTATATCTCTAGATCAGAACATACAAGACAAAAATTGGTTTATATTGTCAAGCAGTTTTGAGTATCATCATTGTGTTGCTACCAGGCTACTTTCTAGTAGCCACACTACACTTATACCGTTTTTTCAAGATCCATATCTCTGCATCAGAACATCATAAAGACAGTGGTGTTGGTTTATGTTAAATAAGCAGCCTTTGGAGTATTACTCACAAGGGAATTGCCATTGTTGTTACTTCAGCAATTAAACAGAGTACTTAGCAATTATTTAGCGATGCCTATATCTTCGTATCAGAACATCGTATATACATGGTAGTTGGCTTTTTGGATCATGCTAAGCAAATTGTACTTGCAACATGCTACACATGCTAGCAGTTACTAGCTACATGTTAACAGTGATTAGCTAAGTGCTAAAGTGGGCTGAGAACATGCTAAGAACTCTATAGAAACCTTATAGTAACTATCTGTGCCAACCACCAACCACCTAGTGAGCTACTATAGCAATTACCCTGGCTGATAGCAACCGCTTCCAGAACAATTTTAGCAATGTTTTCAGTGCAGTGACCACGCAGGTGTTTCCACTGTTTCAAGCAAGACCTTGGTAATTCACCTTGGCAGTACCTTAGCAACCGTTTAGCAATATCTTATACCACCCTAGTTTCCCTATAAATCAGTTTAGCAAAGTGGCGATTTTGCCACTGTAAAGCAGCTATTCAATACTTTGTGAAATGTACATTCTAGTAATAAAATACTATTTATCTACCTGAATAAAACTTTGGCATGCACTAGCCTCAGCATCATGAAAATGAGACTCCACCTAATGAGGTGTCATACCGACCTGCTTATTGAGGAGAGGTGTGCTATGACTTTTCTGGGGTTTATCGGGTGTACGATGCCCACAGCGCACAAAAACCCGGCTGAAAAAAGTCCCATAGACTTAACATTGGGACAAAATCTAAGATATCATATCTTTGGATCAGAAGATCTTAGAGACTTGGGGGCTGGGCTCTTTTTACTCGGCCTATCAAGTAAGCACAAGTAGTTCATAGCCACGTTCTAGCAAATTCACTATTAAGCACCTTAGCAAATGAAAAACCACGTGTTTTTCTATTTCACTGCAAGCACCATTCACATTTTCTTCAGGAAATGTACATTCTAGTATTGTAATTACTATTCTTCCAGACAAAACTTTGGCTTATAACTGCCCTACACCATTTGTCGTGAGGACCCACGAACGAGGTAAATAAATCGACCGGTTTATTGAGGAGAGGTAAAGCTATGACTTTTATAGTTTATCAAGGTAATGATAGTTTGACAGCGCATTTGTAAACGGCTGAAAAACTCCCATAGACTTAACATTGGGTCAAAATCTGTAAAATCATGCATCTTTGGATCAGAAGGTCATAGAGATTTGGGGCTGGGTTTTGATTCAGCTGTTACCAGAAAATAGTAGAGAGCTTATTAAAATGCACATGCAAAAGTTTCCTAGCATAAATTAATTACAGTAATTCTAGCAACCGGTGCTGAATCACTGCAAGCACTTTCATTTCACATTTTCTTCAGGAAATGTACATTCTAGTATTGTAATATTACTTTTCACCTGAATTTTCAGTCATAAGATTGTTGAGCCGCAGACCCATTTTAATTTTATAAGTAAGTCAAATCGAATGTTTATTGAGGAGAGGTGTGCTATGACTTTTCTAAGCGATTGGGGTGTACGATGTTCGCACAGCGCATTTAAAACGGCTGAAAAAACTCCCATAGATTTAACATTAAATCAAATCTGTGAGATCATATCTTTGGTTTTACATACACTGTATTGGGTTCTTTGGCTCGGCCTATCATTTCAATAAGTAGTGCATTTATACTACGCTCTAGCAATCAATATACTGAGAATGTGTTTATTCTACATACTAGGAAATGTATCTAGTTGGTCATGTTTATTAAAGGTAAGCTCCATACTTAATCTTTCTGTATGATTGATGATGACATTATTATTATTATTATTATTATTCCCATACGTTTATTACATTTTCACAAGAAGTTTTGTCTCTAGACTCATGAATGAAATGTCAAATTTACCGGCCTATTGAGGAGAGGTACAGTGACTTTATAAGCAGATTGACTAATATTTATTTATTTGTGTTGCAAACGCATTGACTTACATTGAAAAATTAAATTTCACAATACTGCCTCTCAACTGTCACATTATCATTAGTTACTTAGTAGTCTCTAGAAGTCTTTCTGTCTCAGACATAGATATCATTTTCCACTTTAATTTGATACATTTTCAATAAAGACCTTGACTATATATTGAGAAATAATGATCAAGGATTGAGAGAGGCAAGGTTTTTTGAAGAATCGGATTTAATGATACTGAGGAAGGAAAGGCTGTGTTCCATTGACTTTCTACATGAATCTTCAGAAATTTGGAATTTCAACTGTTACTTTCACAGCCATTGTTTCACATGCTATTCTTAGAAGCCTTCCTCTCATTAATACTCATTTTCTTCACTCTTTTTTTTCAGAGGGCTATCTTCCTACAGTTTTGTTCTAGACTCCATGAATGAGGTGTCACTGAATCGACCGGCTCATTGAGGAGGTGTGCTATGATTCTTATAAGTTTTATCGGCGTGTTCATGCATGAAGTAGTTAAAACTCCCATAGACTTTGTATTTAGATGAATCTTGACGAGTAATAGTTTCCTAACCATATCATAGAAATATGTGCAGTTACCAGTTCTGAAGAGCCTGATAGGCTCTCTCAGACCACACTTCAAAATGGGGTGTAAGTTGTACCCTTGTATACAAGAGCTGCCAGTACAAAGTTGCCCCATAGTTTCTATGGTGAAGCCGTGCCCATGAACTGTGAAGTACTGTGTTTTTCCTACTATGGAACATTACATAGGATTGTGTATTGAAGATAACTTTGGATCTAGTAATGTTTATATTAGTAAAATTTATGATATCATAAATTGTAATCAAAGTCCTGTATTGCAGAAGCTATCAATAATGCCCTAGCAAGGCCTAGATAGGAGCACCATAGCAACAGTTTCCATAGACTTCCATTGAAAAAGATCAAATGAATATCTTTGATAGGAGTGTCATAGAAACATGGCGCGGGCTCATAATTTCAAAAGTGTTCTTGCCAATCACGAATCACCTTCAAGCATATCATAGCCAATGTTCCTAGCAACCACTAGAAGCAATTTAGTAATCAGCATAGAGGATATACTTCAAACCTGAATATCATAGAATGGGGTTATTTATAGTATTCATATCAGTGCAAGATTTTATTACGGGTAGCTGCTGTTATACTTAGCAACCAAATATAATTTAAATCTAGAGAAATCGCTTTTCAAGATCTATATCTCTGTATCAGAACATCATAAAGTATTGAGTAAAGGTTTATATTGTCAAGCAGCCTTTGGAGTATCATCATTACTCGCCAAGCCACTTCTAGCAACTAAATGAGAGAGAAATTTAGCAAATTATTTATTTATTTATATCTTCAGTATCGTAGTCATCGCAGGGAGATGATGTGCCATTTCTTTTGACTCATGGCGAATCTGTACGGTACATGCTGCTACATGCTTAGCAGTTGTATAGCTATGATATTTAATAGTGATTGAATAAGGCTGAGAAAATAGTAAATTTTCGATGCTGCTAGAAATCTCCATAAAGTAACTATCTGTGCCACCCAATTTCACCACGAAGGATATCATATGAACAATTCTGGTTACCATAGGTATCACAGAATATCTTGAGAATTCTAGCAATAACATTTGCAGTATCAATTTGCGGTAAATTTACACCGCCTAGTCACTTTAAATCACTAGCAAATGCTTCTAGCACATCCAGAATTATGCTAAAGCCTTTGTTAATACGAAGAATGAGGTTTATCAAGACAAGTTAATGACTACATTTTCAGGGAACAAGACGGGTTAAATTTCGTACACAGTAGCCCATTTTACTCGTATACTACATAATGCTGCTAAAGGTGGCCCATTCGATTCTTCTACACACATCTCTTCTTCTTCAATTTTGGCAGCTTCTCCCAAGAAGCCTTGTCATAGACCCATGACATGAGGTACTAATTAACTTGCTCATTGATGAGATATATGCTATGACTTTGCAGCATTTGTACATACACACATGTATTCCGGTAGCATGTGTATCCCATAGACTTTGCATTGGGACAAACTTGATGAAGGTTTCCTAACGAGAATTTGATGAGAAACATGTAAACACATGGTTGAAGAAATGACAGGCTCTTTCAGACTATATCAAAACGGGGTGTATTATATTTTCAAGACATTACCTGCTGTCTACAGTATTCATGGTGAAGCCGTGCTCATGAGTGTCTTTCCTACTATGGAAAATTACATAGATATCTTGCATTGAATATAACCCTGATCACAATGTTACAGATAGTAAGTAGGGGCTCATTTTAATCAGGCAACCAATCAGTTTCCCAGATCATTGCAAGAGTCATTATACGCTCTAGCAACCATATAGAGCAATATAAGAACAAGTTCCATAGACTTTCCATTGAAAAAGATCATCTGGAGTGTCATAGAAACATGAGGGTACTCATTTGACTTCGATAGAAATTACAATCATAAAGACTACTCTTAAAGATATCAATAATGCCCTAGCAACCATATAGAGCTACCTCTACAAATCTGCTACAGGCAGATATCTCACCCGGCATGGGGCTGGCTCATATCATTCATACTGGCAAGCAGCCTTGGTGACATCATTGCAAGCGTTTGCCATTCTTCCCCTAGCAAATTAAATATACTCTAGCAAATCATCTTTATAAGACTATATCTCTGCCAGAATATCGCATATTGATGTAGCTGGTTGCTACGTTGTGCCTTGAGACATCATTATTACCCAGCAAATTCACAAACAGAGTATCAATTGAAAATACTCTGCATTGCACAGAACATTATATATATGTATGCTTGGCCTTTGACTATGCTAGTAACTGGACTTCCCAATTACGTTAATACATGCTAGCAGTGAATAGTTACATGTTACAGACAGCTTGCCTAAAACAATGACAAAACTAGCAAAATGCAATAGAATAATACAGTGGCATTAATTGTGTTAGCATGATGCTAGTAGCATGATAATTCATGCTAGTATCATGTTACAACATGCTATCATGTTAAGATTCTGTTAAATTACATGCTACAATATATCATGGTATCATGCTAGCATTATACAATGATGTTAGTATGTTGTTAAGTGTTGAATATGATGTCATTTACTCCCAGTTAAATTACAAATATAGGTCATGCTACATCATGCTAAAGGATATGGACCATGTTTCTGCATGCCTATAAAGATTGTTAACATGATTAGCATCTTGTTTTAAAATATGCTAACAGCATGCTAAGGGTGAGCAGACAGCGTTAGCAATACAATCATGCTAGCATGTTGTTAATATACACATGATTAGCATCTTCTGTTGTTAATGCTAAGAAATATGTAATCATGCCAGTATCATGCTAAGATATGCTATCATGTTAAGATTTTAGCAAGATTATGCTAATATTATGACTAGTATTTTGTTTAAAATATTACATATTTGTAAAAGTAGTACTCATGCTAGCACATGCTAATTACATGTTAGTGTATTTGTTAAAATATCTTAAGAGACGTACTATAAGCAAGATTTGGCGTTATATTAAGTTTATTGGCTGCAAGCATCTACATTTTCTTCAGGAAATGTATATTCTAGCATGTTACAAAGGTAAAGCTCTATTCTTATTTGTATACTTATTATTCTTTCTTCTTCTTCTGACATAATTTCTAAAGCGCATTTTCATATATTTTCATAGACTCCATGAATGAGGTAGCCAAATGTATCGCTTCATTGATAGAAAAGTGCTATGATTTTTATAGTATTTATCAAGTGTTTGATGTTGTTTAAGTACAAAGAGCAAAAATTTATAACACTTTGCATTAGACAAACTTTGATGAGTAATAGTTTTAACGGTACTCATAGAAACATGCAAGTTACCACGCTTGAAGAAAGTCTGACAGTTTCATCATACTAGCCAGTGCAAGTTGTTTCAAGAGCTGAAGTTGCTCTATAGAGACACAGAGGTGAAAAGCTGTTTTATGAACTGTGAGGCACAGTGTTTTCCTACTATGGAAATTACATAGATTTTGCATAAATATAACTTGATCATTAATGTCATAGAGAAGAAGTAAGTGGCCTATTTTCAGGCAAATTATTTCAGGACATATAAAGACAATAATACTTAGCAATATAGTATAACCATAGTACAGCCTATAGATTTGGCTGGTAAGATCAGCAAATATCTTGATAGGAGTGTTCATAACATGAGGGTGGGTTTATTTGGATTCCTATATATAGTACCGCCAATCATTAAATCACCTAAAGACATCATATTACTTTAGCACCATATAGAGCACTTGGCAAACTGTGTATATATATATAATTCAAATCTGAATATCATAGAGGCATGTATTATTACCATCATACTTGGCCTATGTATCATCACAGGCTGCTACACTTAGTACTGTCATGAGTACTTAGCAATTATTTTGTGAATGAAATTTTGCCAGAATATCGCATAGACATGGGGGCTGGTTTATTAAGAAGCTAGAGGACAATAATGGGTAGCTGCCATTACTTCCTAGCAATGAGTACTTATACCGCTTGAAACATCTATTTCTGCATCAGAACATTATAGACATGGCGTTGGCTCTTTGATTCATGCTAGCAAATTGACTTCTGCTACATGCTAAAGCATATTACATGCTAATAGTGATAGGCTTAAGGTTTTAACATGATAAAATTAAAATGTGTGTTAGAATAGTTAGTGGCATGTTAATTGTGTTAGCATGATGCTAAGATGATAATCATGCTAAGATTTCATGTTAAGAAATACATGCATCATGCTAAGATCTTGTTAAATACATGCTAATAATATGGTAATCATGCTAGCATTATTACAATATGGATATGTTTAGTATTATAATATGATTATATCTGTTAAATTACAGAATATGTAATTACAAGACGTTACAAGATTATGTTAATCATGTTAAGATGTTTGTCTAAGATATGTTGGATGATTAAGTATCTTGTTTGTACATAGCACAAGATGGCAGACAAAAAATATAATTCATGTTAAAGATGTTGTTAATATAATACATGATTAAGATTCAGAAATAATGTTAGCAACATGGTAATCATGTTAGTGATTATGCTAGTATTGAGAATATATATTTTCATAGCATTATGCTAGTATATTATCAGTATTTTGTTTAAACATGCTAAAGATGCTTAAAAAGGTACAAGATTTCATGTTAAGAATGATGCCATCATGTTAAAGATTTTGCTAAAATATTCTAAGAGGGATGTTAAGATTATGCTAATTAGTATATTGAGTAATACGTGCTATTTCATTCATTTTTCAGGAAGTGTACATTCTAGTATTGTAATACATTCATTTCTGAATAACTTTGGCGGTATCTGCCTCAAGACAAGTTAAATAGACTCACATGAGGGTTGTCACGCTATTGAGGAGAGGTGTGCTAAGACGCCTAAGCGATAAGTGATGCTCGTACAGCGCAACAGAAAAACGGCTGAAAAACCCCAACATGAAATAAATTCAGATCATATCTGGTTTGGCATGGTCATAGAGATTACAATTTAGTTTTTGCTCGCCTATTGCCGCTATCAGCAGACTTTGCGATTATGCTTATAGTGGCAAAATTCGGCACCGGTTGCTAGGGTGCTGTAATTGGTTGCTAGGGCGTGGCCATAAAGTCACTACTTATTGGCGGCTTGATAGGCCGAGCAAAAGAGCCCAGCCCCAAGTCTCTATGACCATGTAAACCAAAGATATGATCTCACAGATTTGGCCCCCATGTTAAGTCTATGGGAGTTTTTTCAGCCGTTTTTTCGTACGCTGTGCGAACATCGTACACCCAATCGCTTAGAAAAGTCATAGCACACCTCTCCTCAATAAGCCGGTCGATTTGACACCTCATTCGTGGGTCTGCGACAAACGGTGCGGGACGAGTTACGCGCCAAAGTTTTGTTCAGGTGAATAGTAATTACAATACTAGAATGTACATTTCCTGAAGAAAATGTGAATGGTGCTTGCAGTGGCAAAACTCGGCACTCTTGATTAGCATGATGCTAACATAATTACCGTCCTGCTAGGATGTTTTTAGCAAAATGCTAACATGATTAGCATGTTGCTAAGCATGATGCTAACACCCTAAGCATGCTGCTAGCATGTTTTAAACAAAATGCTAGTCATGTTAGCATAATGCTTAAGCAAAATGCTAACATGATTAGCATAATACTAGCATGATGCTAGCATGATTAACATTTTGATACCATTATTTTAACAAGATGATAATCATGTTAGCATTATGTTAACAACATGCTAACATGATTAGCATGTTGCTTGATGATGCTAACACCCTTAGCATGCTGTTAGCATGTTTTAAACAAGATGCTAATCATGTTAGCATAATGCTAGCAAACATGCTAACATGATTAAGATAATCTTAGCATGATGCTAGCATGATTACCATGTTGCTTTAGATGATTTTAACAAGATGCTAATCATGTTAGCATAATGCTAAGAACATGCTAACATCATTAGCATAATGCTAGCATGATACTAGCATGATTACCATGTTGTTAGCATGTATTTAACAAGATGCTAACATGATTAGCATGTTTGCTAACATGATGCTAACATGATTATCATGCTACTAGCATCATGCTAACACAATTAACATGCCACTAGCATTATTCTAACACATTTTTACTAGTTTTTGTCATGTTTAAACCTTAAGCTAATCACTATTAGCATGTAGCTATTCACTGCTAGCATGTGTAGCATGGTGGAAGTCCAGTTTGCTAGCATGAGTCAAAAGAGCCAACCGCCATGTCTCTATAATGTTCTGATGCAGAAATATAGGTGTTTCAAAACGGTTGCTAGGGTACTCTGTTTGGTTGCTAGGGAGTGGCTTGGCAGCTGCCAATGATGATACTCCAAAGGCTGCTTGACAATATAAACCAACCCCCATGTCTGTACGATGTTCTGACGCAGAGATATAGATCTTGCAAAATGGTTGCTAGGGTACTCTGTTTGGTTGCTAAGGAGTGGCTTGGCAGCTACCAATGATGATACACCAAAGGCTGCTTGCCAGTATGAATGATATAAACCAACCCCCATGCCTCTATGATATTCAGATTTGAAGATATCTGCCTATGCTTTGGGTTGCTAGGGTGCTCTATATGGTTGCTAAGGCGTGGCTATGATGTCTTTAAGGTGATTTGTGATTGGCGGTTTGCTGCCTCGAGTCAAATGAGCCCACCCTCATGTTTCTATGACACTCCTATCCAAAGATATTCCTTTGATCTTTTTCAATGGAAGTCTATGGAACTTGTTGCTATGGTTCTCTATATGGTTGCTAGGGCGTGGCTTGATAGCTTTACAATGATCCTGAGAGACTGATTGGTTGCCTGAGTAAAATGAGCCCACCCCCTTGTCTCTATGACATTGTGATCCAGAGTTATGTTCAATACAAAATCCCTATGTAATTTCCCATAGTAGGAAAAACACAGTACTTCCTGGTTCATGGGCACGGCTTCACCATAGTATGTCTATGGGGCAACTTTGGGCAGCTCTTGCGCCCCAGGGGTACAACTTACACCCCATTTTGAGGTATGGTCTGAGAGAGCCTATCAGGCTCTTCAAACGTGGTAACCCACATGTTTCTATGAAATTCTCGTTAGGAGCTATTACTCATCAAAGTTTGTCCCAATGCAAAGTCTATGGGATTTTTTTCGCTACTTTTTCGCCCGCCGGACGAACATCGTACACCCGATCGCTTATAAAAGTCATAGCACACCTGTCCTCAATGAGCCGGTCGATTTGACACCTCATTCATGGGTCTATGACAAAAACTGCGGGAGGAGTAGCGCAGAAATTGTGTCCAGAAGAAGAAGAAGAAGAATAATAAGTATGCAGAAGAATAAGAATGGAGCTTTGCCTTTGGCAAGCACCATTAACTAGAATGTACATTTCCTGAAGAAAATGTGAATGGTGCTTGCAGTGGCAAAACTCGGCACTCTTGATTAGCATGATGCTAACATAATTACCGTCCTGCTAGGATGTTTTTAGCAAAATGCTAACATGATTAGCATGTTGCTAGCATGATGCTAACACCCTAAGCATGCTGCATGTTTTAAACAAAATGCTAGTCATGTTAGCATAATGCTTGCAAAATGCTAACATGATTAAGCATACTACTAGCAGGATGCTAGCATGATTACCATGTTGCTAGCATTATTTTAACAAGATGCTAATCATGTTAGCATTATGTTAACAACATGCTAACATGATTAGCATGTTGCTAGCATGATGCTAACACCCTTAGCATGCTGTTAGCATGTTTTAAACAAGATGCTAATCATGTTAGCATAATGCTAGCAAACATGCTAACATGATTAGCATAATGCTAGCATGATGCTAGCATGATTACCATGTTGCTAAGCATGATTTTAACAAGATGCTAATCATGTTAGCATAATGTTAAGAACATGCTAACATCATTAGCATAATGCTAGCATGATACTAGCATGATTACCATGTTGTTAGCATGTATTTAACAAGATGCTAACATGATTAGCATGTTTGCTAACATGATGCTAACATGATTATCATGCTACTAGCATCATGCTAACACAATTAACATGCCACTAGCATTATTCTAACACATTTTTACTAGTTTTTGTCATGTTTAAACCTTAAGCTAATCACTATTAGCATGTAGCTATTCACTGCTAGCATGTGTAGCATGGTGGAAGTCCAGTTTGCTAGCATGAGTCAAAAGAGCCAACCGCCATGTCTCTATAATGTTCTGATGCAGAAATATAGGTGTTTCAAAACGGTTGCTAGGGTACTCTGTTTGGTTGCTAGGGAGTGGCTTGGCAGCTGCCAATGATGATACTCCAAAGGCTGCTTGACAATATAAACCAACCCCCATGTCTGTACGATGTTCTGACGCAGAGATATAGATCTTGCAAAATGGTTGCTAGGGTACTCTGTTTGGTTGCTAAGGAGTGGCTTGGCAGCTACCAATGATGATACACCAAAGGCTGCTTGCCAGTATGAATGATATAAACCAACCCCCATGCCTCTATGATATTCAGATTTGAAGATATCTGCCTATGCTTTGGGTTGCTAGGGTGCTCTATATGGTTGCTAAGGCGTGGCTATGATGTCTTTAAGGTGATTTGTGATTGGCGGTTTGCTGCCTCGAGTCAAATGAGCCCACCCTCATGTTTCTATGACACTCCTATCCAAAGATATTCCTTTGATCTTTTTCAATGGAAGTCTATGGAACTTGTTGCTATGGTTCTCTATATGGTTGCTAGGGCGTGGCTTGATAGCTTTACAATGATCCTGAGAGACTGATTGGTTGCCTGAGTAAAATGAGCCCACCCCCTTGTCTCTATGACATTGTGATCCAGAGTTATGTTCAATACAAAATCCCTATGTAATTTCCCATAGTAGGAAAAACACAGTACTTCCTGGTTCATGGGCACGGCTTCACCATAGTATGTCTATGGGGCAACTTTGGGCAGCTCTTGCGCCCCAGGGGTACAACTTACACCCCATTTTGAGGTATGGTCTGAGAGAGCCTATCAGGCTCTTCAAACGTGGTAACCCACATGTTTCTATGAAATTCTCGTTAGGAGCTATTACTCATCAAAGTTTGTCCCAATGCAAAGTCTATGGGATTTTTTTCGCTACTTTTTCGCCCGCCGGACGAACATCGTACACCCGATCGCTTATAAAAGTCATAGCACACCTGTCCTCAATGAGCCGGTCGATTTGACACCTCATTCATGGGTCTATGACAAAAACTGCGGGAGGAGTAGCGCGCAGAAATTGTGTCCAGAAGAAGAAGAAGAAGAATAATAAGTATGCAGAAGAATAAGAATGGAGCTTTGCCTTTGGCAAGCACCATTAATAATAAGTATGCAGGAGAATAAGAATGGAGCTTTGCCTTTGGCAAGCACCATTAACTAGAATGTACATTTCCTGAAGAAAATGTGAATGGTGCTTGCAGTGGCAAAATCGCCACTCGGTTGCTAGGCGGTTGCTAAGGAACTTGGGGTGGTTGCTAAGGTGTTGCTAGGCGGTTGCTAAGGTACTTGGGGTGGTTGCTAAGGTGTTGCTAGGCAGTTGTTAAGGTACCTGGAGTGGTCACTACTGTGTTGCTAGGCGGTTGCTAGGGTGTTCTGGGCGGTTGCTATGGTAACCAGGGTGGTTGCTATGGTGTCACTAGGTGGTTGGTAGTTGGCACAGATAGTTACTATGGAGTTTCTATAGAGTTCTTAGCATGTTCTCAGCCCACTTTAGCACTTAGCTAATCACTATTAGCATGTAGCTATTAACTGCTAGCATGTGTAGCATGTTGCAAGTACAGTTTGCTAGCATGAGTCAAAAAAGCCAACCCCCATGTCTCTACGATGTTCTGATGCAGAGATATAGGCATCGCTAAATGGTTGCTAGGGTACTCTGTTTGGTTGCTAGGGAGTGGCTTGGCAGTGGCTTGGCAGTTGCCAATGATGATACTCCAAAGGCTGCTTGACAATATAAACCAACCCCCATGTCTTTATGATGTTCTGATGCAGAGATATGGATCTTGAAAAACGGTTGCTAGGGTAATCTGGTTGGCTGCTAGGGAGTGGCCTGGTAGCTACCAATGATGATACTCCAAAGGCTGCTTGACAATATAAACCAACCCCCATGTCTTTACGATGTTCTGATGCAGAGATATAGATCTTGCTAAACGGTTGCTAGGGTACTCTGTTTGGTTGCTAGGGAGTGGCTTGGCAGCTGCCAGTAATGATAAACCAAAGGCTGCTTGCCAGTATGAATGCTATAAACCAACCCCCATTCCTCTATGATGTTCAGATTTGAAGATATCCCCTCTATGCTTTGGGTTGCTAGGGTGCTCTGAATGGTTGCTAGGGCGTGGCTATGATGTCTTGAAGGTGATTCGTGATTGGCCGTTTGCTGCCCCGAGTCAAATGAGCCCACCCTCATGTTTCTATGACACTCCTATCCAAAGATATTCATTTGATCTTTTTCAATGGAAGTCTATGGAACTTGTTGCTATGGTGCTCTATATGGTTGCTAGGGCGTGGCTTGATAGCTTCACAATGATCCTGAGAGACTGATTGGTTGCCTGAGTAATATGAGCCCACCCCCTTGTCTCTATGACATTGTGATCCAGAGTTATGTTCAATACAAAATCCCTATGTAATTTCCCATAGTAGGAAAAACACAGTACTTCCTGGTTCATGGGCACGGCTTCACCATAGTATGTCTATGGGGCAACTTTGGGCAGCTCTTGCGCCCCAGGGGTACAACTTACACCCCATTTTGAGGTATGGTCTGAGAGAGCCTATCAGGCTCTTCAAACCTGGTAACCCACATGTTTCTATGAAATTCTCGTTAGGAGCTATTACTCGTCAAAGTTTGTCCCAATGCAAAGTCTATGGGATTTTTTTCGCTACTTTTTCGCCCGCCGGACGAACATCGTACACCCGATCGCTTATAAAAGTCATAGCACACCTCTCCTCAATGAGCCGGTCGATTTGACACCTCATTCATGGGTCTAGGACAAAAACTGCGGGAGGAGTAGCGCGCAGAAAAAAAAGTGGAAGAAAATGAGTGTCTGTGTCTGAGAGAGAGAAAGGCTTCTAAGGGCCTGCGTGTGTGAGTGTGTGTGAGAAAGTGACAGTTGAAATTCAAATTTCTGAAGATTCCGCCATTGAAAGTCAATGGGACTTTTTTGGCCGCTTTTTCGCCCCCTGTGCGAACATCATTGGTCCGATCGCTTAAAAAAAAATAGCACACCTCTCCTCAATAAGCCGGTCGATTTGACACCTCATTCATGGGTCTAGGACAAACGCTGTGGGAGAAATAGCGCGCAGAATTAAAAGTGGAAGAAAATGAGTGTCTGTGTCTGAGAGACAAAGGCTTCTAAGGGCCTGCGTGTGTGAGTGTGTGTGAGAAAGTGACAGTTGAGAGAGACGGAATGTTCGTGAATTTGAATTTTTCAATGTAAGTCAATGGGACTTTTTTGGCCGCTTTTTCGTCCGCTGTGCGAACATCGTTGGTCCGATCGCTTATAAAAGTCATAGCACACCTCTCCTCAATGAGCCGGTCGATTTGACACCTCATTCATGAGTCTAGGACAAAAACTGCGGGAGGAGTAGCGCGCCAAACTTTTGTGTGGAATAATAATAATAATAATAATAATAATAATAATAAGTATGCAGAAGATTAAGAATGGAGCTTTGCCTTTGGCAAGCACCATTAACTAGAATGTACATTTCCTGAAGAAAATGTGAATGGTGCTTGCAGTGGCAAAATTCGGCACCGGTTGCTAGGGTGCTGTAATTGGTTGCTAGGGCGTGGCCATAAAGTCACTACTTATTGGCGGCTTGATAGGCCGAGCCAAAAGAGCCCAGCCCCAAGTCTCTATGACCATGTAAACCAAAGATATGATCTCACAGATTTGGCCCCCATGTTAAGTCTATGGGAGTTTTTTCAGCCGTTTTTTCGTACGCTGTGCGAACATCGTACACCCAATCGCTTAGAAAAGTCATAGCACACCTCTCCTCAATAAGCCGGTCGATTTGACACCTCATTCGTGGGTCTGCGACAAACGGTGCGGGACGAGTTACGCGCCAAAGTTTTGTTCAGGTGAATAGTAATTACAATACTAGAATGTACATTTCCTGAAGAAAATGTGAATGGTGCTTGCAGTGGCAAAATTCGGCACCGGTTGCTAGGGTACTGTAATTGGTTGCTAGGGCGTGGCTATGAAGCTGCTGTGACACTACTTATTGGCTGGCCGAATCAAAAGAGCCCAGCCCCAAGTCTCTATGACCTTCTGATCCAAAGATATGATCTCACAGATTTTGACCCAATGTTAAGTCTATGGGAGTTTTTTCAGCCGTTTTTTCGTACGCTGTGCGAACATCGTACACCCGATCGCTTATAAAAGTCATAGCACACCTCTCCTCAATAAGCCGGTCGATTTGACACCTCATTCGTGGGTCTACGACAAATGGTGTGGGACGAGTTATGCGCCAAAGTTTTGTCTAGGTGAATAGTAATTACAATACTAGAATGTACATTTCCTGAAGAAAATGTGAATGGTGCTTGCAGTGGAAAAAACACCGGACTCGGTTGCTAGGGTGCTGTAATTGGTTGCTAGGGCGTGGCTATGAACTACTTATTGGCTACTTGATAGGCCGAGTAAAAAGAGCCCAGCCCCAAGTCTCTAAGATCTTCTGATCCAAAGATATGATATCTTAGATTTTGTCCCAATGTTAAGTCTATGGGACTTTTTTCAGCCGATTTTTCGTACGCTGTGCGAACATCGTACACCCGATCGCTTAGAAAAGTCATAGCACACCTCTCCTCAATAAGCCGGTCGATTTGACACCTCATTCGTGGGTCTACGACAAACGGTGCGGGACGAGTTACACGCCAAAGTTTTGTTCAGGTGAATAGTAATTACAATACTAGAATGTACATTTCCTGAAGAAAATGTGAATGGTGCTTGCAGTGGCAAAATCGCCACTCGGTTGCTAGGCGGTTGCTAAGGAACTTGGGGTGGTTGCTAAGGTGTTGCTAGGCGGTTGCTAAGGTACTTGGGGTGGTTACTAAGGTGTTGCTAGGCAGTTGTTAAGGTACCTGGAGTGGTCACTACTGTGTTGCTAGGCGGTTGCTAGGGTGTTCTGGGCGGTTGCTATGGTAACCAGGGTGGTTGCTATGGTGTCACTAGGTGGTTGGTAGTTGGCACAGATAGTTACTATGGAGTTTCTATAGAGTTCTTAGCATGTTCTCAGCCCACTTTAGCACTTAGCTAATCACTATTAGCATGTAGCTATTAACTGCTAGCATGTGTAGCATGTTGCAAGTACAGTTTGCTAGCATGAGTCAAAAAGCCAACCCCCATGTCTCTACGATGTTCTGATGCAGAGATATAGGCATCGCTAAATGGTTGCTAGGGTACTCTGTTTGGTTGCTAGGGAGTGGCTTGGCAGTGGCTTGGCAGTTGCCAATGATGATACTCCAAAGGCTGCTTGACAATATAAACCAACCCCCATGTCTTTATGATGTTCTGATGCAGAGATATGGATCTTGAAAAACGGTTGCTAGGGTAATCTGGTTGGCTGCTAGGGAGTGGCCTGGTAGCTACCAATGATGATACTCCAAAGGCTGCTTGACAATATAAACCAACCCCCATGTCTTTACGATGTTCTGATGCAGAGATATAGATCTTGCTAAACGGTTGCTAGGGTACTCTGTTTGGTTGCTAGGGAGTGGCTTGGCAGCTGCCAGTAATGATAAACCAAAGGCTGCTTGCCAGTATGAATGCTATAAACCAACCCCCATTCCTCTATGATGTTCAGATTTGAAGATATCCCCTCTATGCTTTGGGTTGCTAGGGTGCTCTGAATGGTTGCTAGGGCGTGGCTATGATGTCTTGAAGGTGATTCGTGATTGGCCGTTTGCTGCCCCGAGTCAAATGAGCCCACCCTCATGTTTCTATGACACTCCTATCCAAAGATATTCATTTGATCTTTTTCAATGGAAGTCTATGGAACTTGTTGCTATGGTGCTCTATATGGTTGCTAGGGCGTGGCTTGATAGCTTCACAATGATCCTGAGAGACTGATTGGTTGCCTGAGTAATATGAGCCCACCCCCTTGTCTCTATGACATTGTGATCCAGAGTTATGTTCAATACAAAATCCCTATGTAATTTCCCATAGTAGGAAAAACACAGTACTTCCTGGTTCATGGGCACGGCTTCACCATAGTATGTCTATGGGGCAACTTTGGGCAGCTCTTGCGCCCCAGGGGTACAACTTACACCCCATTTTGAGGTATGGTCTGAGAGAGCCTATCAGGCTCTTCAAACCTGGTAACCCACATGTTTCTATGAAATTCTCGTTAGGAGCTATTACTCGTCAAAGTTTGTCCCAATGCAAAGTCTATGGGATTTTTTTCGCTACTTTTTCGCCCGCCGGACGAACATCGTACACCCGATCGCTTATAAAAGTCATAGCACACCTCTCCTCAATGAGCCGGTCGATTTGACACCTCATTCATGGGTCTAGGACAAAAACTGCGGGAGGAGTAGCGCGCAGAAAAAAAAGTGGAAGAAAATGAGTGTCTGTGTCTGAGAGAGAAAGGCTTCTAAGGGCCTGCGTGTGTGAGTGTGTGTGAGAAAGTGACAGTTGAAATTCAAATTTCTGAAGATTCCGCCATTGAAAGTCAATGGGACTTTTTTGGCCGCTTTTTCGCCCCCTGTGCGAACATCATTGGTCCGATCGCTTAAAAAAAAAATAGCACACCTCTCCTCAATAAGCCGGTCGATTTGACACCTCATTCATGGGTCTAGGACAAACGCTGTGGGAGAAATAGCGCGCAGAATTAAAAGTGGAAGAAAATGAGTGTCTGTGTCTGAGAGACAAAGGCTTCTAAGGGCCTGCGTGTGTGAGTGTGTGTGAGAAAGTGACAGTTGAGAGAGACGGAATGTTCGTGAATTTGAATTTTTCAATGTAAGTCAATGGGACTTTTTTGGCCGCTTTTTCGTCCGCTGTGCGAACATCGTTGGTCCGATCGCTTATAAAAGTCATAGCACACCTCTCCTCAATGAGCCGGTCGATTTGACACCTCATTCATGAGTCTAGGACAAAAACTGCGGGAGGAGTAGCGCGCAGAAAAAAAAGTGGAAGAAGAAGAAGAAGAATAATAATAAGTATGCAGGAGAATAAGAATGGAGCTTTGCCTTTGGCAAGCACCATTAACTAGAATGTACATTTCCTAAAGAAAATGTGAATGGTGCTTGCAGTGGCAAAATTCGGCACCGGTTGCTAGGGTGCTGTAATTGGTTGCTAGGGCGTGGCTATGAAGTTGCTGTGTCACTACTTATTGGCTGGCCGAATCAAAAGAGCCCAGCCCCAAGTCTCTATGACCTTTTGATCCAAAGATATGATCTCACAGATTTGGCCCCCATGTTAAGTCTATGGGAGTTTTTTCAGCCGTTTTTTCGTACGCTGTGCGAACATCGTACAAGCGATCGCTTAGAAAAGTCATAGCACACCTCTCCTCACTAAGCCGGTCGATTTGACACCTCATTCGTGGGTCTACGACAAATGGCGCGGGACGAGTTACGCGCCAAAGTTTTGTTCAGGTGAATAGTAATTACAATACTAGAATGTACATTTCCTGAAGAAAATGTGAATGGTGCTTGCAGTGGCAAAATCGCCACTCGGTTGCTAGGCGGTTGCTAAGGAACTTGGGGTGGTTGCTAAGGTGTTGCTAGGCGGTTGCTAAGGTACTTGGGGTGGTTGCTAAGGTGTTGCTAGGCAGTTGTTAAGGTACCTGGAGTGGTCACTACTGTGTTGCTAGGCGGTTGCTAGGGTGTTCTGGGCGGTTGCTATGGTAACCAGGGTGGTTGCTATGGTGTCACTAGGTGGTTGGTAGTTGGCACAGATAGTTACTATGGAGTTTCTATAGAGTTCTTAGCATGTTCTCAGCCCACTTTAGCACTTAGCTAATCACTATTAGCATGTAGCTATTAACTGCTAGCATGTGTAGCATGTTGCAAGTACAGTTTGCTAGCATGAGTCAAAAAAGCCAACCCCCATGTCTCTACGATGTTCTGATGCAGAGATATAGGCATCGCTAAATGGTTGCTAGGGTACTCTGTTTGGTTGCTAGGGAGTGGCTTGGCAGTGGCTTGGCAGTTGCCAATGATGATACTCCAAAGGCTGCTTGACAATATAAACCAACCCCCATGTCTTTATGATGTTCTGATGCAGAGATATGGATCTTGAAAAACGGTTGCTAGGGTAATCTGGTTGGCTGCTAGGGAGTGGCCTGGTAGCTACCAATGATGATACTCCAAAGGCTGCTTGACAATATAAACCAACCCCCATGTCTTTACGATGTTCTGATGCAGAGATATAGATCTTGCTAAACGGTTGCTAGGGTACTCTGTTTGGTTGCTAGGGAGTGGCTTGGCAGCTGCCAGTAATGATAAACCAAAGGCTGCTTGCCAGTATGAATGCTATAAACCAACCCCCATTCCTCTATGATGTTCAGATTTGAAGATATCCCCTCTATGCTTTGGGTTGCTAGGGTGCTCTGAATGGTTGCTAGGGCGTGGCTATGATGTCTTGAAGGTGATTCGTGATTGGCCGTTTGCTGCCCCGAGTCAAATGAGCCCACCCTCATGTTTCTATGACACTCCTATCCAAAGATATTCATTTGATCTTTTTCAATGGAAGTCTATGGAACTTGTTGCTATGGTGCTCTATATGGTTGCTAGGGCGTGGCTTGATAGCTTCACAATGATCCTGAGAGACTGATTGGTTGCCTGAGTAATATGAGCCCACCCCCTTGTCTCTATGACATTGTGATCCAGAGTTATGTTCAATACAAAATCCCTATGTAATTTCCCATAGTAGGAAAAACACAGTACTTCCTGGTTCATGGGCACGGCTTCACCATAGTATGTCTATGGGGCAACTTTGGGCAGCTCTTGCGCCCCAGGGGTACAACTTACACCCCATTTTGAGGTATGGTCTGAGAGAGCCTATCAGGCTCTTCAAACCTGGTAACCCACATGTTTCTATGAAATTCTCGTTAGGAGCTATTACTCGTCAAAGTTTGTCCCAATGCAAAGTCTATGGGATTTTTTTCGCTACTTTTTCGCCCGCCGGACGAACATCGTACACCCGATCGCTTATAAAAGTCATAGCACACCTCTCCTCAATGAGCCGGTCGATTTGACACCTCATTCATGGGTCTAGGACAAAAACTGCGGGAGGAGTAGCGCGCAGAAAAAAAGTGGAAGAAAATGAGTGTCTGTGTCTGAGAGAGAGAAAGGCTTCTAAGGGCCTGCGTGTGTGAGTGTGTGTGAGAAAGTGACAGTTGAAATTCAAATTTCTGAAGATTCCGCCATTGAAAGTCAATGGGACTTTTTTGGCCGCTTTTTCGCCCCTGTGCGAACATCATTGGTCCGATCGCTTAAAAAAAAATAGCACACCTCTCCTCAATAAGCCGGTCGATTTGACACCTCATTCATGGGTCTAGGACAAACGCTGTGGGAGAAATAGCGCGCAGAATTAAAAGTGGAAGAAAATGAGTGTCTGTGTCTGAGAGACAAAGGCTTCTAAGGGCCTGCGTGTGTGAGTGTGTGTGAGAAAGTGACAGTTGAGAGAGACGGAATGTTCGTGAATTTGAATTTTTCAATGTAAGTCAATGGGACTTTTTTGGCCGCTTTTTCGTCCGCTGTGCGAACATCGTTGGTCCGATCGCTTATAAAAGTCATAGCACACCTCTCCTCAATGAGCCGGTCGATTTGACACCTCATTCATGAGTCTAGGACAAAAACTGCGGGAGGAGTAGCGCGCCAAACTTTTGTGTGGAATAATAATAATAATAATAATAATAATAATAATAAGTATGCAGAAGATTAAGAATGGAGCTTTGCCTTTGGCAAGCACCATTAACTAGAATGTACATTTCCTGAAGAAAATGTGAATGGTGCTTGCAGTGGCAAAATTCGGCACCGGTTGCTAGGGTGCTGTAATTGGTTGCTAGGGCGTGGCCATAAAGTCACTACTTATTGGCGGCTTGATAGGCCGAGCCAAAAGAGCCCAGCCCCAAGTCTCTATGACCATGTAAACCAAAGATATGATCTCACAGATTTGGCCCCCATGTTAAGTCTATGGGAGTTTTTTCAGCCGTTTTTTCGTACGCTGTGCGAACATCGTACACCCAATCGCTTAGAAAAGTCATAGCACACCTCTCCTCAATAAGCCGGTCGATTTGACACCTCATTC
The DNA here is from genome assembly GCF_024489055.1 of Chanodichthys erythropterus. Classification (NCBI taxonomy): domain Eukaryota; kingdom Metazoa; phylum Chordata; class Actinopteri; order Cypriniformes; family Xenocyprididae; genus Chanodichthys; species Chanodichthys erythropterus. Next base: position 9,965,110 of record NC_090234.1, on the reverse strand, counting down.
GTGGGTCTGCGACAAACGGTGCGGGACGAGTTACGCGCCAAAGTTTTGTTCAGGTGAATAGTAATTACAATACTAGAATGTACATTTCCTGAAGAAAATGTGAATGGTGCTTGCAGTGGCAAAACTCGGCACTCTTGATTAGCATGATGCTAACATAATTACCGTCCTGCTAGGATGTTTTTAGCAAAATGCTAACATGATTAGCATGTTGCTAGCATGATGCTAACACCCTAAGCATGCTGCTAGCATGTTTTAAACAAAATGCTAGTCATGTTAGCATAATGCTAGCAAAATGCTAACATGATTAGCATAATACTAGCATGATGCTAGCATGATTACCATGTTGCTAGCATTATTTTAACAAGATGCTAATCATGTTAGCATTATGTTAACAACATGCTAACATGATTAGCATGTTGCTAGCATGATGCTAACACCCTTAGCATGCTGTTAGCATGTTTTAAACAAGATGCTAATCATGTTAGCATAATGCTAGCAAACATGCTAACATGATTAGCATAATGCTAGCATGATGCTAGCATGATTACCATGTTGCTAGCATGATTTTAACAAGATGCTAATCATGTTAGCATAATGCTAGCAACATGCTAACATCATTAGCATAATGCTAGCATGATACTAGCATGATTACCATGTTGTTAGCATGTATTTAACAAGATGCTAACATGATTAGCATGTTTGCTAACATGATGCTAACATGATTATCATGCTACTAGCATCATGCTAACACAATTAACATGCCACTAGCATTATTCTAACACATTTTTACTAGTTTTTGTCATGTTTAAACCTTAAGCTAATCACTATTAGCATGTAGCTATTCACTGCTAGCATGTGTAGCATGGTGGAAGTCCAGTTTGCTAGCATGAGTCAAAAGAGCCAACCGCCATGTCTCTATAATGTTCTGATGCAGAAATATAGGTGTTTCAAAACGGTTGCTAGGGTACTCTGTTTGGTTGCTAGGGAGTGGCTTGGCAGCTGCCAATGATGATACTCCAAAGGCTGCTTGACAATATAAACCAACCCCCATGTCTGTACGATGTTCTGACGCAGAGATATAGATCTTGCAAAATGGTTGCTAGGGTACTCTGTTTGGTTGCTAAGGAGTGGCTTGGCAGCTACCAATGATGATACACCAAAGGCTGCTTGCCAGTATGAATGATATAAACCAACCCCCATGCCTCTATGATATTCAGATTTGAAGATATCTGCCTATGCTTTGGGTTGCTAGGGTGCTCTATATGGTTGCTAAGGCGTGGCTATGATGTCTTTAAGGTGATTTGTGATTGGCGGTTTGCTGCCTCGAGTCAAATGAGCCCACCCTCATGTTTCTATGACACTCCTATCCAAAGATATTCCTTTGATCTTTTTCAATGGAAGTCTATGGAACTTGTTGCTATGGTTCTCTATATGGTTGCTAGGGCGTGGCTTGATAGCTTTACAATGATCCTGAGAGACTGATTGGTTGCCTGAGTAAAATGAGCCCACCCCCTTGTCTCTATGACATTGTGATCCAGAGTTATGTTCAATACAAAATCCCTATGTAATTTCCCATAGTAGGAAAAACACAGTACTTCCTGGTTCATGGGCACGGCTTCACCATAGTATGTCTATGGGGCAACTTTGGGCAGCTCTTGCGCCCCAGGGGTACAACTTACACCCCATTTTGAGGTATGGTCTGAGAGAGCCTATCAGGCTCTTCAAACGTGGTAACCCACATGTTTCTATGAAATTCTCGTTAGGAGCTATTACTCATCAAAGTTTGTCCCAATGCAAAGTCTATGGGATTTTTTTCGCTACTTTTTCGCCCGCCGGACGAACATCGTACACCCGATCGCTTATAAAAGTCATAGCACACCTGTCCTCAATGAGCCGGTCGATTTGACACCTCATTCATGGGTCTATGACAAAAACTGCGGGAGGAGTAGCGCGCAGAAATTGTGTCCAGAAGAAGAAGAAGAAGAATAATAAGTATGCAGAAGAATAAGAATGGAGCTTTGCCTTTGGCAAGCACCATTAACTAGAATGTACATTTCCTGAAGAAAATGTGAATGGTGCTTGCAGTGGCAAAACTCAGCACTCTTGATTAGCATGATGCTAACATAATTACCGTCCTGCTAGGATGTTTTTAGCAAGATGCTAACAGATTAGCATGTTGCTAGCATGATGCTCACACCCATAGCATGATACCAGCATGTTTTTAGCAAGATTCTAATCATGTTAGCATAATGCTAGCAAAACATACTAACATGATTAGCATAATGCTAGCATGATGCTAGCATGATTACCATTTTGCTAGCATGTTTTTTAACAAGATGCTAACATGATTAGCATGTTGCTAGCATGATGCTAACACCCTAAGCATGCTGCTAGCATGTTTTAAACAAAATGCTAGTCATGTTAGCATAATGCTAGCAACATGCTAACATGATTAGCATAATGCTAGCATGATTCTAGCATGATTACCATTTTGCTACAAATAATTATACCAAATTCTAATCATGTTAGCATTATGTTATCAACATGCTAACATGATTAGCATGTTGCTAGCATGATGCTAACACCCTTAGCATCCTGCTAGCATGTTTTAAACAAGATGCTAATCATGTTAGCATAATGCTAGCAAACATGCTAACATGATTAGCATAATGCTAGCATGATGCTAGCATGATTACCATGTTGTTAGCATGATTTTAACAAGATGCTAATCATGTTAGCATAATGTTAGCAACATGCTAACATCATTAGCATAATGCTAGCATGATGCTAGCATGATTACCATGTTGTTAGCATGTATTTAACAAGATGCTAACATGATTAGCATGTTTGCTAACATGATGCTAACATGATTAGCATGCTACTAGCATCATGCTAACACAATTAACATGCCACTAGCATTATTCTAACACATTTTTACTAGTTTGTGTCATGTTTAAACCTTAAGCTAATCACTATTAGCATGTAGCTATTCACTGCTAGCATGTGTAGCATGGTGGAAGTCCAGTTTGCTAGCATGAGTCAAAAGAGCCAACCGCCATGTCTCTATAATGTTCTGATGCAGAAATATAGGTGTTTCAAAACGGTTGCTAGGGTACTCTGTTTGGTTGCTAGGGAGTGGCTTGGTAGCTACCAATGATGATACTCCAAAGGCTGCTTGACAATATAAACCAAATCCCATGTCTCTACGATGTTCTGATGCAGAGATATAGATCTTGCAAAACGGTTGCTAGGGTACTCTGTTTGGTTGCTAGGGAGTGGCTTGGCAGCTGCCAGTAATGATAAACCAAAGGCTGCTTGCCAGTATGAATGATATAAACCAACCCCCATTCCTCTATGATGTTCAGATTTGAAGATATCCCCTCTATGCTTTGAGTTGCTAGGGTGCTCTAAATAGTTGCTAGGGCGTGGCTATGAAGTGTTTAAGGTGATTCGTGATTGGCCGTTTGCTGCCCCGAGTCAAATGAGCCCACCCTCATGTTTCTATGACACTCCTATCCAAAGATATTCCTTTGATCTTTTTCAATGGAAGTCTATGGAACTTGTTGCTAAGGTACTCTCTATGGTTGCTAGGGCGTGGCTTGATAGCTTTAAAATTATCTTGATAGACTGATTGGTTGCCTGAGTAAAATGAGCCCACCCCCTTGTCTCTATGACATTGTGATCCAGAGTTATGTTCAATACAAAATCCCTATGTAATTTCCCATAGTAGGAAAAACACAGTACTTCCTGGTTCATGGGCACGGCTTCACCATAGTATGTCTATGGGGCAACTTTGGGCAGCTCTTGCGCCCCAGGGGTACAACTTACACCCCATTTTGAGGTATGGTCTGAGAGAGCCTATCAGGCTCTTCAAACGTGGTAACCCACATGTTTCTATGAAATTCTCGTTAGGAGCTATTACTCGTCAAAGTTCGTCCCAATGTTAAGTCTATGGGATTTTTCGCCCGATTTTTCGCCCGTCGGACGAACATCGTACACCCGATCGCTTATAAAAGTCATAGCACACCTCTCCTCAATAAGCCGGTCGATTTGACACCTCATTCATGGGTCTAGGACAAAAGCTGCGGGAGGAGTAGCGCGCCAAAATTTTGTGTGGAATAATAATAATAATAATAATAATAACTAGAATGTACATTTCCTGAAGAAAATGTGAATGGTGCTTGCAGTGGCAAAATTCGGCACCGGTTGCTAGGGTGCTGTAATTGGTTGCTAGGGCGTGGCTATGAAGTTGCTGTGTCACTACTTATTGGCGGCTTGATAGGCCGAGCCAAAAGAGCCCAGCCCCAAGTCTCTATGACCATGTAAACCAAAGATATGATCTCACAGATTTGGCCCCCATGTTAAGTCTATGGGAGTTTTTTCAGCCGTTTTTTCGTACGCTGTGCGAACATCGTACACCCAATCGCTTAGAAAAGTCATAGCACACCTCTCCTCAATAAGCCGGTCGATTTGACACCTCATTCGTGGGTCTGCGACAAACGGTGCGGGACGAGTTACGCGCCAAAGTTTTGTTCAGGTGAATAGTAATTACAATACTAGAATGTACATTTCCTGAAGAAAATGTGAATGGTGCTTGCAGTGGCAAAACTCGGCACTCTTGATTAGCATGATGCTAACATAATTACCGTCCTGCTAGGATGTTTTTAGCAAAATGCTAACATGATTAGCATGTTGCTAGCATGATGCTAACACCCTAAGCATGCTGCTAGCATGTTTTAAACAAAATGCTAGTCATGTTAGCATAATGCTAGCAAAATGCTAACATGATTAGCATAATACTAGCATGATGCTAGCATGATTACCATGTTGCTAGCATTATTTTAACAAGATGCTAATCATGTTAGCATTATGTTAACAACATGCTAACATGATTAGCATGTTGCTTGCATGAAGCTAACACCCTTACCATGCTGTTAGCATGTTTTAAACAAGATGCTAATCATGTTAGCATAATGCTAGCAAACATGCTAACATGATTAGCATAATGCTAGCATGATGCTAGCATGATTACCATGTTGCTAGCATGATTTTAACAAGATGCTAATCATGTTAGCATAATGCTAGCAACATGCTAACATCATTAGCATAATGCTAGCATGATACTAGCATGATTACCATGTTGTTAGCATGTATTTAACAAGATGCTAACATGATTAGCATGTTTGCTAACATGATGCTAACATGATTATCATGCTACTAGCATCATGCTAACACAATTAACATGCCACTAGCATTATTCTAACACATTTTTACTAGTTTTTGTCATGTTTAAACCTTAAGCTAATCACTATTAGCATGTAGCTATTCACTGCTAGCATGTGTAGCATGGTGGAAGTCCAGTTTGCTAGCATGAGTCAAAAGAGCCAACCGCCATGTCTCTATAATGTTCTGATGCAGAAATATAGGTGTTTCAAAACGGTTGCTAGGGTACTCTGTTTGGTTGCTAGGGAGTGGCTTGGCAGCTGCCAATGATGATACTCCAAAGGCTGCTTGACAATATAAACCAACCCCCATGTCTGTACGATGTTCTGACGCAGAGATATAGATCTTGCAAAATGGTTGCTAGGGTACTCTGTTTGGTTGCTAAGGAGTGGCTTGGCAGCTACCAATGATGATACACCAAAGGCTGCTTGCCAGTATGAATGATATAAACCAACCCCCATGCCTCTATGATATTCAGATTTGAAGATATCTGCCTATGCTTTGGGTTGCTAGGGTGCTCTATATGGTTGCTAAGGCGTGGCTATGATGTCTTTAAGGTGATTTGTGATTGGCGGTTTGCTGCCTCGAGTCAAATGAGCCCACCCTCATGTTTCTATGACACTCCTATCCAAAGATATTCCTTTGATCTTTTTCAATGGAAGTCTATGGAACTTGTTGCTATGGTTCTCTATATGGTTGCTAGGGCGTGGCTTGATAGCTTTACAATGATCCTGAGAGACTGATTGGTTGCCTGAGTAAAATGAGCCCACCCCCTTGTCTCTATGACATTGTGATCCAGAGTTATGTTCAATACAAAATCCCTATGTAATTTCCCATAGTAGGAAAAACACAGTACTTCCTGGTTCATGGGCACGGCTTCACCATAGTATGTCTATGGGGCAACTTTGGGCAGCTCTTGCGCCCCAGGGGTACAACTTACACCCCATTTTGAGGTATGGTCTGAGAGAGCCTATCAGGCTCTTCAAACGTGGTAACCCACATGTTTCTATGAAATTCTCGTTAGGAGCTATTACTCATCAAAGTTTGTCCCAATGCAAAGTCTATGGGATTTTTTTCGCTACTTTTTCGCCCGCCGGACGAACATCGTACACCCGATCGCTTATAAAAGTCATAGCACACCTGTCCTCAATGAGCCGGTCGATTTGACACCTCATTCATGGGTCTATGACAAAAACTGCGGGAGGAGTAGCGCGCAGAAATTGTGTCCAGAAGAAGAAGAAGAAGAATAATAAGTATGCAGAAGAATAAGAATGGAGCTTTGCCTTTGGCAAGCACCATTAATAATAAGTATGCAGGAGAATAAGAATGGAGCTTTGCCTTTGGCAAGCACCATTAACTAGAATGTACATTTCCTGAAGAAAATGTGAATGGTGCTTGCAGTGGCAAACCACCGGACTCGGTTGCTAGGGTGCTGTAATTGGTTGCTAGGGTGTGGCTATGAAGTTGCTGTGTCACTACTCATTGGCTGGCCGAATCAAAAGAGCCCAGCCCCAAGTCTCTACGAACTTCTGATCCAAAGATATGATCTCACAGATTTGGACCCCATGTTAAGTCTATGGGAGTTTTTTCAGCCGTTTTTTTTGTACGCTGTGCGAACATCGTACACCCGATCGCTTAGAAAAGTCATAGCACACCTCTCCTCAATAAGCCGGTCGATTTGACACCTCATTCGTGGGTCTACTACAAACGGTGCGGGACAAGTTTCGCGCCAAAGTTTTGTTCAGGTGAATAGTAATTACAATACTAGAATGTACATTTCCTGAAGAAAATGTGAATGGTGCTTGCAGTGGCAAAATTCGCCACTCGGTTGCTAGGGTGCTGTAATTGGTTGCTAGGGCGTGGCCATGAAGTCACTAGTTATTGGCGGCTTGATAGGCCGAGTCAAAAGAGCCCAGCCCCAAGTCTCTATGACCTTCTAAACCAAAGATATGATCTCACAGATTTGGCCCCCATGTTAAGTCTATGGGAGTTTTTTCAGCCGTTTTTCGTACACTGTGCGAACATCGTACACCCGATCGCTTAGAAAAGTCATAGCACACCTCTCCTCAATAAGCCGGTCGATTTGACACCTCATTCGTGGGTCTACGACAAACGTTGCGGGACGAGTTACGCGCCAAAGTTTTGTTCAGGTGAATAGTAATTACAATACTAGAATGTACATTTCCTAAAGAAAATGTGAATGGTGCTTGCAGTGGCAAAATTCGGCACCGGTTGCTAGGGTGCTGTAATTGGTTGCTAGGGCGTGGCTATGAAGTTGCTGTGTCACTACTTATTGGCTGGCCGAATCAAAAGAGCCCAGCCCCAAGTCTCTATGACCTTTTGATCCAAAGATATGATCTCACAGATTTGGCCCCCATGTTAAGTCTATGGGAGTTTTTTCAGCCGTTTTTTCGTACGCTGTGCGAACATCGTACAAGCGATCGCTTAGAAAAGTCATAGCACACCTCTCCTCACTAAGCCGGTCGATTTGACACCTCATTCGTGGGTCTACGACAAATGGCGCGGGACGAGTTACGCGCCAAAGTTTTGTTCAGGTGAATAGTAATTACAATACTAGAATGTACATTTCCTGAAGAAAATGTGAATGGTGCTTGCAGTGGAAAAATTCGGCACCGGTTGCTAGGGTGCTGTAATTGGTTGCTAGGGCGTGGCTATGAAGTTGCTGTGTCACTACTTATTGGCTGGCCGAATCAAAAGAGCCCAGCCCCAAGTCTCTATGACCTTCTGATCCAAAGATATGATCTCATAGATTTTGACTCAATGTTAAGTCTATGGGAGTTTTTTCAGCCAATTTTTTCATACACTGTGCGAACATCGTACACCCGATCGCTTAGAAAAGTCATAGCACACCTCTCCTCAATAAGCCGGTCGATTTGACACCTCATTCGTGGGTATACAACAAACGGTGCGGGACGAGTTACGCGCCAAAGTTTTGTTCAGGTGAATAGTAATTACAATACTAGAATGTACATTTCCTGAAGAAAATGTGAATGGTGCTTGCAGTGGCAAAATTCGCCACTCAGTTGCTAGGGTGCTGTAATTGGTTGCTAGGGCGTGGCCATGAAGTCACTACTTATTGGCGGCTTGATAGGCCGAGTCAAAAGAGCCCAGCCCCAAGTCTCTACGACCTTCTAAACCAAAGATATGATCTCACAGATTTGGCCCAATGTTAAGTCTATGGGAGTTTTTTCAGCCTTTTTTTCGTACGCTGTGCGAACATCGTACACCCAATCGCTTAGAAAAGTCATAGCACACCTCTCCTCAATAAGCCAGTCGCTTTGACACTTCATTCGTGGGTCTACGACAAACGGTGCGGGACGAGTTACGCGCCAAAGTTTTGTTCAGGTGAATAGTAATTACAATACTAGAATGTACATTTCCTGAAGAAAATGTGAATGGTGCTTGCAGTGGAAAAATTCGGCACCGGTTGCTAGGGTGCTGTAATTGGTTGCTAGGGCGTGGCTATGAAGTTGCTGTGTCACTACTTATTGGCTGGCCGAATCAAAAGAGCCCAGCCCCAAGTCTCTATGACCTTCTGATCCAAAGATATGATCTCATAGATTTTGACTCAATGTTAAGTCTATGGGAGTTTTTTCAGCCAATTTTTTCATACACTGTGCGAACATCGTACACCCGATCGCTTAGAAAAGTCATAGCACACCTCTCCTCAATAAGCCGGTCGATTTGACACCTCATTCGTGGGTATACAACAAACGGTGCGGGACGAGTTACGCGCCAAAGTTTTGTTCAGGTGAATAGTAATTACAATACTAGAATGTACATTTCCTGAAGAAAATGTGAATGGTGCTTGCAGTGGAAAAATTCGGCACCGGTTGCTAGGGTGCTGTAATTGGTTGCTAGGGCGTGGCTATGAAGTTGCTGTGTCACTACTTATTGGCTGGCCGAATCAAAAGAGCCCAGCCCCAAGTCTCTATGACCTTCTGATCCAAAGATATGATCTCATAGATTTTGACTCAATGTTAAGTCTATGGGAGTTTTTTCAGCCAATTTTTTCATACACTGTGCGAACATCGTACACCCGATCGCTTAGAAAAGTCATAGCACACCTCTCCTCAATAAGCCGGTCGATTTGACACCTCATTCGTGGGTATACAACAAACGGTGCGGGACGAGTTACGCGCCAAAGTTTTGTTCAGGTGAATAGTAATTACAATACTAGAATGTACATTTCCTGAAGAAAATGTGAATGGTGCTTGCAGTGGCAAAACTCGGCACTCTTGATTAGCATGATGCTAACATAATTACCGTCCTGCTAGGATGTTTTTAGCAAAATGCTAACATGATTAGCATGTTGCTAGCATGATGCTAACACCCTAAGCATGCTGCTAGCATGTTTTAAACAAAATGCTAGTCATGTTAGCATAATGCTAGCAAAATGCTAACATGATTAGCATAATACTAGCATGATGCTAGCATGATTACCATGTTGCTAGCATTATTTTAACAAGATGCTAATCATGTTAGCATTATGTTAACAACATGCTAACATGATTAGCATGTTGCTAGCATGATGCTAACACCCTTAGCATGCTGTTAGCATGTTTTAAACAAGATGCTAATCATGTTAGCATAATGCTAGCAAACATGCTAACATGATTAGCATAATGCTAGCATGATGCTAAGCATGATTACCATGTTGCTAAGCATGATTTTAACAAGATGCTAATCATGTTAGCATAATGCTAGCAACATGCTAACATCATTAGCATAATGCTAGCATGATGCTAGCATGATTACCATGTTGTTAGCATGTATTTAACAAGATGCTAACATGATTAGCATGTTTGCTAACATGATGCTAACATGATTATCATGCTACTAGCATCATGCTAACACAATTAACATGCCACTAGCATTATTCTAACACATTTTTACTAGTTTGTGTCATGTTTAAACCTTAAGCTAATCACTATTAGCATGTAGCTATTCACTGCTAGCATGTGTAGCATGGTGGAAGTCCAGTTTGCTAGCATGAGTCAAAAGAGCCAACCGCCATGTCTCTATAATGTTCTGATGCAGAAATATAGGTGTTTCAAAACGGTTGCTAGGGTACTCTGTTTGGTTGCTAGGGAGTGGCTTGGCAGCTGCCAATGATGATACTCCAAAGGCTGCTTGACAATATAAACCAACCCCCATGTCTGTACGATGTTCTGACGCAGAGATATAGATCTTGCAAAATGGTTGCTAGGGTACTCTGTTTGGTTGCTAAGGAGTGGCTTGGCAGCAACCAATGATGATACACCAAAGGCTGCTTGCCAGTATGAATGATATAAACCAACCCCCATGCCTCTATGATATTCAGATTTGAAGATATCTGCCTATGCTTTGGGTTGCTAGGGTGCTCTATATGGTTGCTAAGGCGTGGCTATGATGTCTTTAAGGTGATTTGTGATTGGCGGTTTGCTGCCTCGAGTCAAATGAGCCCACCCTCATGTTTCTATGACACTCCTATCCAAAGATATTCCTTTGATCTTTTTCAATGGAAGTCTATGGAACTTGTTGCTATGGTTCTCTATATGGTTGCTAGGGCGTGGCTTGATAGCTTTACAATGATCCTGAGAGACTGATTGGTTGCCTGAGTAAAATGAGCCCACCCCCTTGTCTCTATGACATTGTGATCCAGAGTTATGTTCAATACAAAATCCCTATGTAATTTCCCATAGTAGGAAAAACACAGTACTTCCTGGTTCATGGGCACGGCTTCACCATAGTATGTCTATGGGGCAACTTTGGGCAGCTCTTGCGCCCCAGGGGTACAACTTACACCCCATTTTGAGGTATGGTCTGAGAGAGCCTATCAGGCTCTTCAAACGTGGTAACCCACATGTTTCTATGAAATTCTCGTTAGGAGCTATTACTCATCAAAGTTTGTCCCAATGCAAAGTCTATGGGATTTTTTTCGCTACTTTTTCGCCCGCCGGACGAACATCGTACACCCGATCGCTTATAAAAGTCATAGCACACCTGTCCTCAATGAGCCGGTCGATTTGACACCTCATTCATGGGTCTATGACAAAAACTGCGGGAGGAGTAGCGCGCAGAAATTGTGTCCAGAAGAAGAAGAAGAAGAATAATAAGTATGCAGAAGAATAAGAATGGAGCTTTGCCTTTGGCAAGCACCATTAACTAGAATGTACATTTCCTGAAGAAAATGTGAATGGTGCTTGCAGTGGCAAAACTCGGCACTCTTGATTAGCATTATGCTAACATAATTACCGTCCTGCTAGGATGTTTTTAGCAAGATGCTAACATGATTAGCATGTTGCTAGCATTATGCTAACACCCTTAGTATCCTGCTAACATGTTTTTAGAAAGATGCCAATCATGTTAACATAATGCTAGCAAAATGCTAACATGATTAGCATGTTGCTAGCATAATGCTAACACCCTTAGCATGCTGCTAGCATGTTTTTAGAAAGATGCTAATCATGTTAGCATAATGCTAGCAACATGCTAACATGATTAGCATAATGCTAGCATGATGCTAGCATGATTACCATGTTGTTAGCATGTTTTTAACAAGATGCTAACATAATTAGCATGTTTGCTAGCATGATGCTAACATGATTAGCATGCTACTAGCATGATGCTAACACAATTAGCATGTTACCAGCATTATGCTAACACATTTTTACTAGTTTGTGTCATGTTTAAACCCTAAGCTAATCACTATTGGCATGTAGCTATTCACTGATAGCATGTGTAGCATGTTGGAAGTCCAGTTTGCTAGCATGAGTCAAAAGAGCCAACCGCCATGTCTCTATGATGCTCTGATGCAGAGATATAGATCTTGCAAAACGGTTGCTAGGGTATTCTGTTTGGTTGCTAGGCAGTGGCTTGGCAGCTGCCAGTAATGATAAACCAAAGGCTGCTTGCCAGTATGAATGATATAAACCAACCCCCATGCCTCTATGATATTCAGATTTGAAGATATCCCTCTTTGCTTTGGGTTGCTAGGGTGCTCTAAATGGTTGCTAGGGCGTGGCTATGAAGTGTTTAAGGTGATTCGTGATTGGCCGTTTGCTGCCCCGAGTCAAATGAGCCCACCCTCATGTTTCTATGACACTCCTATCCAAAGATATTCATTTGATCTTTTTCAATGGAAGTCTATGGAACTTGTTGCTATGGTGCTCTATATGGTTGCTAGGGCGTGGCTTGATAGCTTCACAATGAACCTGAGACACTGATTGGTTGCCTGAGTAAAATGAGCCCACCCCCTTGTCTTTAAGACATTGTGATCCAGAGTTATGTTCAATACAAAATCCCTATGTAATTTCCCATAGTAGGAAAAACACAGTACTTCCTGGTTCATGGGCACGGCTTCACCATAGTATGTCTATGGGGCAACTTTGGGCAGCTCTTGCACCCCAGGGGTACAACTTACACCCCATTTTGAGGTATGGTCTGAGAGAGCCTATCAGGCTCTTCAAACGTGGTAACCCACATGTTTCTATGAAATTCTCGTTAGGAGCTATTACTCATCAAAGTTTGTCCCAATGCAAAGTCTATGGGATTTTTTTCGCTACTTTTTCGCCCGCCGGACGAACATCGTACACCCGATCGCTTATAAAAGTCATAGCACACCTGTCCTCAATGAGCCGGTCGATTTGACACCTCATTCATGGGTCTATGACAAAAACTGCGGGAGGAGTAGCGCGCAGAAATTGTGTCCAGAAGAAGAAGAAGAAGAATAATAAGTATGCAGAAGAATAAGAATGGAGCTTTGCCTTTGGCAAGCACCATTAACTAGAATGTACATTTCCTGAAGAAAATGTGAATGGTGCTTGCAGTGGCAAAATTCGGCACCGGTTGCTAGGGTACTGTAATTGGTTGCTAGGGCCTGGCTATGAAGTTGCTGTGTCACTAATTATTGGCTGGCCGAATCAGAAGAGCCCAGCCCCAAGTCTCTATGACCTTCTGATCCAAAGATATAATCTCACAGATTCTGACCCAATGTTAAGTCAATGGGAGATTTTCAGCCTTTTTTATCGTTTGCTGTGCGAACATCATACACCCGATCACTTAGAAAAGTCATAGCACACCTCTCCTCAATAAGCCGTTCGATTTGACACCTCATTTGTGGGTCTACGACAAACGGTGCGGGACGAGTTACGCGCCAAAGTTTTGTTCAGGTGAATAGTAATTACAATACTAGAATGTACATTTCCTGAAGAAAATGTGAATGGTGCTTGCAGTGGCAAAATTCGGCACCGGTTGCTAGGGTGCTGTAATTGGTTGCTAGGGCGTGGCCATAAAGTCACTACTTATTGGCGGCTTGATAGGCCGAGCCAAAAGAGCCCAGCCCCAAGTCTCTATGACCATGTAAACCAAAGATATGATCTCACAGATTTGGCCCCCATGTTAAGTCTATGGGAGTTTTTTCAGCCGTTTTTTCGTACGCTGTGCGAACATCGTACACCCAATCGCTTAGAAAAGTCATAGCACACCTCTCCTCAATAAGCCGGTCGATTTGACACCTCATTCGTGGGTCTGCGACAAACGGTGCGGGACGAGTTACGCGCCAAAGTTTTGTTCAGGTGAATAGTAATTACAATACTAGAATGTACATTTCCTGAAGAAAATGTGAATGGTGCTTGCAGTGGCAAAACTCGGCACTCTTGATTAGCATGATGCTAACATAATTACCGTCCTGCTAGGATGTTTTTAGCAAAATGCTAACATGATTAGCATGTTGCTAGCATGATGCTAACACCCTAAGCATGCTGCTAGCATGTTTTAAACAAAATGCTAGTCATGTTAGCATAATGCTAGCAAAATGCTAACATGATTAGCATAATACTAGCATGATGCTAGCATGATTACCATGTTGCTAGCATTATTTTAACAAGATGCTAATCATGTTAGCATTATGTTAACAACATGCTAACATGATTAGCATGTTGCTAGCATGATGCTAACACCCTTAGCATGCTGTTAGCATGTTTTAAACAAGATGCTAATCATGTTAGCATAATGCTAGCAAACATGCTAACATGATTAGCATAATGCTAGCATGATGCTAGCATGATTACCATGTTGCTAGCATGATTTTAACAAGATGCTAATCATGTTAGCATAATGCTAGCAAAATGCTAACATCATTAGCATAATGCTAGCATGATACTAGCATGATTACCATGTTGTTAGCATGTATTTAACAAGATGCTAACATGATTAGCATGTTTGCTAACATGATGCTAACATGATTATCATGCTACTAAGATCATGCTAACACAATTAACATGCCACTAGCATTATTCTAACACATTTTTACTAGTTTTTGTCATGTTTAAACCTTAAGCTAATCACTATTAGCATGTAGCTATTCACTGCTAGCATGTGTAGCATGGTGGAAGTCCAGTTTGCTAGCATGAGTCAAAAGAGCCAACCGCCATGTCTCTATAATGTTCTGATGCAGAAATATAGGTGTTTCAAAACGGTTGCTAGGGTACTCTGTTTGGTTGCTAGGGAGTGGCTTGGCAGCTGCCAATGATGATACTCCAAAGGCTGCTTGACAATATAAACCAACCCCCATGTCTGTACGATGTTCTGACGCAGAGATATAGATCTTGCAAAATGGTTGCTAGGGTACTCTGTTTGGTTGCTAAGGAGTGGCTTGGCAGCTACCAATGATGATACACCAAAGGCTGCTTGCCAGTATGAATGATATAAACCAACCCCCATGCCTCTATGATATTCAGATTTGAAGATATCTGCCTATGCTTTGGGTTGCTAGGGTGCTCTATATGGTTGCTAAGGCGTGGCTATGATGTCTTTAAGGTGATTTGTGATTGGCGGTTTGCTGCCTCGAGTCAAATGAGCCCACCCTCATGTTTCTATGACACTCCTATCCAAAGATATTCCTTTGATCTTTTTCAATGGAAGTCTATGGAACTTGTTGCTATGGTTCTCTATATGGTTGCTAGGGCGTGGCTTGATAGCTTTACAATGATCCTGAGAGACTGATTGGTTGCCTGAGTAAAATGAGCCCACCCCCTTGTCTCTATGACATTGTGATCCAGAGTTATGTTCAATACAAAATCCCTATGTAATTTCCCATAGTAGGAAAAACACAGTACTTCCTGGTTCATGGGCACGGCTTCACCATAGTATGTCTATGGGGCAACTTTGGGCAGCTCTTGCGCCCCAGGGGTACAACTTACACCCCATTTTGAGGTATGGTCTGAGAGAGCCTATCAGGCTCTTCAAACGTGGTAACCCACATGTTTCTATGAAATTCTCGTTAGGAGCTATTACTCATCAAAGTTTGTCCCAATGCAAAGTCTATGGGATTTTTTTCGCTACTTTTTCGCCCGCCGGACGAACATCGTACACCCGATCGCTTATAAAAGTCATAGCACACCTGTCCTCAATGAGCCGGTCGATTTGACACCTCATTCATGGGTCTATGACAAAAACTGCGGGAGGAGTAGCGCGCAGAAATTGTGTCCAGAAGAAGAAGAAGAAGAATAATAAGTATGCAGAAGAATAAGAATGGAGCTTTGCCTTTGGCAAGCACCATTAACTAGAATGTACATTTCCTGAAGAAAATGTGAATGGTGCTTGCAGTGGCAAAACTCGGCACTCTTGATTAGCATGATGCTAACATAATTACCGTCCTGCTAGGATGTTTTTAGCAAAATGCTAACATGATTAGCATGTTGCTAGCATGATGCTAACACCCTAAGCATGCTGCTAGCATGTTTTAAACAAAATGCTAGTCATGTTAGCATAATGCTAGCAAAATGCTAACATGATTAGCATAATACTAGCATGATGCTAGCATGATTACCATGTTGCTAGCATTATTTTAACAAGATGCTAATCATGTTAGGATTATGTTAACAACATGCTAACATGATTAGCATGTTGCTAGCATGATGCTAACACCCTTAGCATGCTGTTAGCATGTTTTAAACAAGATGCTAATCATGTTAGCATAATGCTAGCAAACATGCTAACATGATTAGCATAATGCTAGCATGATGCTAGCATGATTACCATGTTGCTAAGATGATTTTAACAAGATGCTAATCATGTTAGCATAATGCTAGCAACATGCTAACATCATTAGCATAATGCTAGCATGATACTAGCATGATTACCATGTTGTTAGCATGTATTTAACAAGATGCTAACATGATTAGCATGTTTGCTAACATGATGCTAACATGATTATCATGCTACTAGCATCATGCTAACACAATTAACATGCCACTAGCATTATTCTAACACATTTTTACTAGTTTTTGTCATGTTTAAACCTTAAGCTAATCACTATTAGCATGTAGCTATTCACTGCTAGCATGTGTAGCATGGTGGAAGTCCAGTTTGCTAGCATGAGTCAAAAGAGCCAACCGCCATGTCTCTATAATGTTCTGATGCAGAAATATAGGTGTTTCAAAACGGTTGCTAGGGTACTCTGTTTGGTTGCTAGGGAGTGGCTTGGCAGCTGCCAATGATGATACTCCAAAGGCTGCTTGACAATATAAACCAACCCCCATGTCTGTACGATGTTCTGACGCAGAGATATAGATCTTGCAAAATGGTTGCTAGGGTACTCTGTTTGGTTGCTAAGGAGTGGCTTGGCAGCTACCAATGATGATACACCAAAGGCTGCTTGCCAGTATGAATGATATAAACCAACCCCCATGCCTCTATGATATTCAGATTTGAAGATATCTGCCTATGCTTTGGGTTGCTAGGGTGCTCTATATGGTTGCTAAGGCGTGGCTATGATGTCTTTAAGGTGATTTGTGATTGGCGGTTTGCTGCCTCGAGTCAAATGAGCCCACCCTCATGTTTCTATGACACTCCTATCCAAAGATATTCCTTTGATCTTTTTCAATGGAAGTCTATGGAACTTGTTGCTATGGTTCTCTATATGGTTGCTAGGGCGTGGCTTGATAGCTTTACAATGATCCTGAGAGACTGATTGGTTGCCTGAGTAAAATGAGCCCACCCCCTTGTCTCTATGACATTGTGATCCAGAGTTATGTTCAATACAAAATCCCTATGTAATTTCCCATAGTAGGAAAAACACAGTACTTCCTGGTTCATGGGCACGGCTTCACCATAGTATGTCTATGGGGCAACTTTGGGCAGCTCTTGCGCCCCAGGGGTACAACTTACACCCCATTTTGAGGTATGGTCTGAGAGAGCCTATCAGGCTCTTCAAACGTGGTAACCCACATGTTTCTATGAAATTCTCGTTAGGAGCTATTACTCATCAAAGTTTGTCCCAATGCAAAGTCTATGGGATTTTTTTCGCTACTTTTTCGCCCGCCGGACGAACATCGTACACCCGATCGCTTATAAAAGTCATAGCACACCTGTCCTCAATGAGCCGGTCGATTTGACACCTCATTCATGGGTCTATGACAAAAACTGCGGGAGGAGTAGCGCGCAGAAATTGTGTCCAGAAGAAGAAGAAGAAGAACTAGAATGTACATTTCCTGAAGAAAATGTGAATGGTGCTTGCAGTGGCAAACCACCGGACTCGGTTGCTAGGGTGCTGTAATTGGTTGCTAGGGTGTGGCTATGAAGTTGCTGTGTCACTACTCATTGGCTGGCCGAATCAAAAGAGCCCAGCCCCAAGTCTCTACGAACTTCTGATCCAAAGATATGATCTCACAGATTTGGACCCCATGTTAAGTCTATGGGAGTTTTTTCAGCCGTTTTTTTTGTACGCTGTGCGAACATCGTACACCCGATCGCTTAGAAAAGTCATAGCACACCTCTCCTCAATAAGCCGGTCGATTTGACACCTCATTCGTGGGTCTACTACAAACGGTGCGGGACAAGTTTCGCGCCAAAGTTTTGTTCAGGTGAATAGTAATTACAATACTAGAATGTACATTTCCTGAAGAAAATGTGAATGGTGCTTGCAGTGGCAAAATTCGCCACTCGGTTGCTAGGGTGCTGTAATTGGTTGCTAGGGCGTGGCCATGAAGTCACTAGTTATTGGCGGCTTGATAGGCCGAGTCAAAAGAGCCCAGCCCCAAGTCTCTATGACCTTCTAAACCAAAGATATGATCTCACAGATTTGGCCCCCATGTTAAGTCTATGGGAGTTTTTTCAGCCGTTTTTTCGTACACTGTGCGAACATCGTACACCCGATCGCTTAGAAAAGTCATAGCACACCTCTCCTCAATAAGCCGGTCGATTTGACACCTCATTCGTGGGTCTACGACAAACGTTGCGGGACGAGTTACGCGCCAAAGTTTTGTTCAGGTGAATAGTAATTACAATACTAGAATGTACATTTCCTAAAGAAAATGTGAATGGTGCTTGCAGTGGCAAAATTCGGCACCGGTTGCTAGGGTGCTGTAATTGGTTGCTAGGGCGTGGCTATGAAGTTGCTGTGTCACTACTTATTGGCTGGCCGAATCAAAAGAGCCCAGCCCCAAGTCTCTATGACCTTTTGATCCAAAGATATGATCTCACAGATTTGGCCCCCATGTTAAGTCTATGGGAGTTTTTTCAGCCGTTTTTTCGTACGCTGTGCGAACATCGTACAAGCGATCGCTTAGAAAAGTCATAGCACACCTCTCCTCACTAAGCCGGTCGATTTGACACCTCATTCGTGGGTCTACGACAAATGGCGCGGGACGAGTTACGCGCCAAAGTTTTGTTCAGGTGAATAGTAATTACAATACTAGAATGTACATTTCCTGAAGAAAATGTGAATGGTGCTTGCAGTGGAAAAATTCGGCACCGGTTGCTAGGGTGCTGTAATTGGTTGCTAGGGCGTGGCTATGAAGTTGCTGTGTCACTACTTATTGGCTGGCCGAATCAAAAGAGCCCAGCCCCAAGTCTCTATGACCTTCTGATCCAAAGATATGATCTCATAGATTTTGACTCAATGTTAAGTCTATGGGAGTTTTTTCAGCCAATTTTTTCATACACTGTGCGAACATCGTACACCCGATCGCTTAGAAAAGTCATAGCACACCTCTCCTCAATAAGCCGGTCGATTTGACACCTCATTCGTGGGTATACAACAAACGGTGCGGGACGAGTTACGCGCCAAAGTTTTGTTCAGGTGAATAGTAATTACAATACTAGAATGTACATTTCCTGAAGAAAATGTGAATGGTGCTTGCAGTGGCAAAATTCGCCACTCAGTTGCTAGGGTGCTGTAATTGGTTGCTAGGGCGTGGCCATGAAGTCACTACTTATTGGCGGCTTGATAGGCCGAGTCAAAAGAGCCCAGCCCCAAGTCTCTACGACCTTCTAAACCAAAGATATGATCTCACAGATTTGGCCCAATGTTAAGTCTATGGGAGTTTTTTCAGCCTTTTTTTCGTACGCTGTGCGAACATCGTACACCCAATCGCTTAGAAAAGTCATAGCACACCTCTCCTCAATAAGCCAGTCGCTTTGACACTTCATTCGTGGGTCTACGACAAACGGTGCGGGACGAGTTACGCGCCAAAGTTTTGTTCAGGTGAATAGTAATTACAATACTAGAATGTACATTTCCTGAAGAAAATGTGAATGGTGCTTGCAGTGGAAAAATTCGGCACCGGTTGCTAGGGTGCTGTAATTGGTTGCTAGGGCGTGGCTATGAAGTTGCTGTGTCACTACTTATTGGCTGGCCGAATCAAAAGAGCCCAGCCCCAAGTCTCTATGACCTTCTGATCCAAAGATATGATCTCATAGATTTTGACTCAATGTTAAGTCTATGGGAGTTTTTTCAGCCAATTTTTTCATACACTGTGCGAACATCGTACACCCGATCGCTTAGAAAAGTCATAGCACACCTCTCCTCAATAAGCCGGTCGATTTGACACCTCATTCGTGGGTATACAACAAACGGTGCGGGACGAGTTACGCGCCAAAGTTTTGTTCAGGTGAATAGTAATTACAATACTAGAATGTACATTTCCTGAAGAAAATGTGAATGGTGCTTGCAGTGGAAAAATTCGGCACCGGTTGCTAGGGTGCTGTAATTGGTTGCTAGGGCGTGGCTATGAAGTTGCTGTGTCACTACTTATTGGCTGGCCGAATCAAAAGAGCCCAGCCCCAAGTCTCTATGACCTTCTGATCCAAAGATATGATCTCATAGATTTTGACTCAATGTTAAGTCTATGGGAGTTTTTTCAGCCAATTTTTTCATACACTGTGCGAACATCGTACACCCGATCGCTTAGAAAAGTCATAGCACACCTCTCCTCAATAAGCCGGTCGATTTGACACCTCATTCGTGGGTATACAACAAACGGTGCGGGACGAGTTACGCGCCAAAGTTTTGTTCAGGTGAATAGTAATTACAATACTAGAATGTACATTTCCTGAAGAAAATGTGAATGGTGCTTGCAGTGGCAAAACTCGGCACTCTTGATTAGCATGATGCTAACATAATTACCGTCCTGCTAGGATGTTTTTAAGAAAATGCTAACATGATTAAGATGTTGCTAGATGATGCTAACACCCTAAGCATGCTGCTAAGATGTTTTAAACAAAATGCTAGTCATGTTAGCATAATGCTAGCAAAATGCTAACATGATTAAGATAATACTAGCATGATGCTAGCATGATTACCATGTTGCTAGCATTATTTTAACAAGATGCTAATCATGTTAAGATTATGTTAACAACATGCTAACATGATTAGCATGTTGCTAGCATGATGCTAACACCCTTAGCATGCTGTTAGCATGTTTTAAACAAGATGCTAATCATGTTAGCATAATGCTAGCAAACATGCTAACATGATTAGCATAATGCTAGCATGATGCTAAGATGATTACCATGTTGCTAAAGATGATTTTAACAAGATGCTAATCATGTTAAGATAATGCTAGCAACATGCTAACATCATTAGCATAATGCTAGCATGATGCTAGCATGATTACCATGTTGTTAGCATGTATTTAACAAGATGCTAACATGATTAAGCATGTTTGCTAACATGATGCTAACATGATTATCATGCTACTAAAGCATCATGCTAACACAATTAACATGCCACTAGCATTATTCTAACACATTTTTACTAGTTTGTGTCATGTTTAAACCTTAAGCTAATCACTATTAGCATGTAGCTATTCACTGCTAGCATGTGTAGCATGGTGGAAGTCCAGTTTGCTAGCATGAGTCAAAAGAGCCAACCGCCATGTCTCTATAATGTTCTGATGCAGAAATATAGGTGTTTCAAAACGGTTGCTAGGGTACTCTGTTTGGTTGCTAGGGAGTGGCTTGGCAGCTGCCAATGATGATACTCCAAAGGCTGCTTGACAATATAAACCAACCCCCATGTCTGTACGATGTTCTGACGCAGAGATATAGATCTTGCAAAATGGTTGCTAGGGTACTCTGTTTGGTTGCTAAGGAGTGGCTTGGCAGCAACCAATGATGATACACCAAAGGCTGCTTGCCAGTATGAATGATATAAACCAACCCCCATGCCTCTATGATATTCAGATTTGAAGATATCTGCCTATGCTTTGGGTTGCTAGGGTGCTCTATATGGTTGCTAAGGCGTGGCTATGATGTCTTTAAGGTGATTTGTGATTGGCGGTTTGCTGCCTCGAGTCAAATGAGCCCACCCTCATGTTTCTATGACACTCCTATCCAAAGATATTCCTTTGATCTTTTTCAATGGAAGTCTATGGAACTTGTTGCTATGGTTCTCTATATGGTTGCTAGGGCGTGGCTTGATAGCTTTACAATGATCCTGAGAGACTGATTGGTTGCCTGAGTAAAATGAGCCCACCCCCTTGTCTCTATGACATTGTGATCCAGAGTTATGTTCAATACAAAATCCCTATGTAATTTCCCATAGTAGGAAAAACACAGTACTTCCTGGTTCATGGGCACGGCTTCACCATAGTATGTCTATGGGGCAACTTTGGGCAGCTCTTGCGCCCCAGGGGTACAACTTACACCCCATTTTGAGGTATGGTCTGAGAGAGCCTATCAGGCTCTTCAAACGTGGTAACCCACATGTTTCTATGAAATTCTCGTTAGGAGCTATTACTCATCAAAGTTTGTCCCAATGCAAAGTCTATGGGATTTTTTTCGCTACTTTTTCGCCCGCCGGACGAACATCGTACACCCGATCGCTTATAAAAGTCATAGCACACCTGTCCTCAATGAGCCGGTCGATTTGACACCTCATTCATGGGTCTATGACAAAAACTGCGGGAGGAGTAGCGCGCAGAAATTGTGTCCAGAAGAAGAAGAAGAAGAATAATAAGTATGCAGAAGAATAAGAATGGAGCTTTGCCTTTGGCAAGCACCATTAATAATAAGTATGCAGAAGAATAAGAATGGAGCTTTGCCTTTGGCAAGCACCATTAATAATAAGTATGCAGGAGAATAAGAATGGAGCTTTGCCTTTGGCAAGCACCATTAACTAGAATGTACATTTCCTGAAGAAAATGTGAATGGTGCTTGCAGTGGCAAACCACCGGACTCGGTTGCTAGGGTGCTGTAATTGGTTGCTAGGGTGTGGCTATGAAGTTGCTGTGTCACTACTCATTGGCTGGCCGAATCAAAAGAGCCCAGCCCCAAGTCTCTACGAACTTCTGATCCAAAGATATGATCTCACAGATTTGGACCCCATGTTAAGTCTATGGGAGTTTTTTCAGCCGTTTTTTTTGTACGCTGTGCGAACATCGTACACCCGATCGCTTAGAAAAGTCATAGCACACCTCTCCTCAATAAGCCGGTCGATTTGACACCTCATTCGTGGGTCTACTACAAACGGTGCGGGACAAGTTTCGCGCCAAAGTTTTGTTCAGGTGAATAGTAATTACAATACTAGAATGTACATTTCCTGAAGAAAATGTGAATGGTGCTTGCAGTGGCAAAATTCGCCACTCGGTTGCTAGGGTGCTGTAATTGGTTGCTAGGGCGTGGCCATGAAGTCACTAGTTATTGGCGGCTTGATAGGCCGAGTCAAAAGAGCCCAGCCCCAAGTCTCTATGACCTTCTAAACCAAAGATATGATCTCACAGATTTGGCCCCCATGTTAAGTCTATGGGAGTTTTTTCAGCCGTTTTTTCGTACACTGTGCGAACATCGTACACCCGATCGCTTAGAAAAGTCATAGCACACCTCTCCTCAATAAGCCGGTCGATTTGACACCTCATTCGTGGGTCTACGACAAACGTTGCGGGACGAGTTACGCGCCAAAGTTTTGTTCAGGTGAATAGTAATTACAATACTAGAATGTACATTTCCTAAAGAAAATGTGAATGGTGCTTGCAGTGGCAAAATTCGGCACCGGTTGCTAGGGTGCTGTAATTGGTTGCTAGGGCGTGGCTATGAAGTTGCTGTGTCACTACTTATTGGCTGGCCGAATCAAAAGAGCCCAGCCCCAAGTCTCTATGACCTTTTGATCCAAAGATATGATCTCACAGATTTGGCCCCCATGTTAAGTCTATGGGAGTTTTTTCAGCCGTTTTTTCGTACGCTGTGCGAACATCGTACAAGCGATCGCTTAGAAAAGTCATAGCACACCTCTCCTCACTAAGCCGGTCGATTTGACACCTCATTCGTGGGTCTACGACAAATGGCGCGGGACGAGTTACGCGCCAAAGTTTTGTTCAGGTGAATAGTAATTACAATACTAGAATGTACATTTCCTGAAGAAAATGTGAATGGTGCTTGCAGTGGCAAAACTCGGCACTCTTGATTAGCATTATGCTAACATAATTACCGTCCTGCTAGGATGTTTTTAGCAAGATGCTAACATGATTAGCATGTTGCTAGCATTATGCTAACACCCTTAGTATCCTGCTAACATGTTTTTAGAAAGATGCCAATCATGTTAACATAATGCTAGCAAAATGCTAACATGATTAGCATGTTGCTAGCATAATGCTAACACCCTTAGCATGCTGCTAGATGTTTTTAGAAAGATGCTAATCATGTTAGCATAATGCTAGCAACATGCTAACATGATTAGCATAATGCTAGCATGATGCTAGCATGATTACCATGTTGTTAGCATGTTTTTAACAAGATGCTAACATAATTAAGATGTTTGCTAGATGATGCTAACATGATTAGCATGCTACTAGCATGATGCTAACACAATTAGCATGTTACCAGCATTATGCTAACACATTTTTACTAGTTTGTGTCATGTTTAAACCCTAAGCTAATCACTATTGGCATGTAGCTATTCACTGATAGCATGTGTAGCATGTTGGAAGTCCAGTTTGCTAGCATGAGTCAAAAGAGCCAACCGCCATGTCTCTATGATGCTCTGATGCAGAGATATAGATCTTGCAAAACGGTTGCTAGGGTATTCTGTTTGGTTGCTAGGCAGTGGCTTGGCAGCTGCCAGTAATGATAAACCAAAGGCTGCTTGCCAGTATGAATGATATAAACCAACCCCCATGCCTCTATGATATTCAGATTTGAAGATATCCCTCTTTGCTTTGGGTTGCTAGGGTGCTCTAAATGGTTGCTAGGGCGTGGCTATGAAGTGTTTAAGGTGATTCGTGATTGGCCGTTTGCTGCCCCGAGTCAAATGAGCCCACCCTCATGTTTCTATGACACTCCTATCCAAAGATATTCATTTGATCTTTTTCAATGGAAGTCTATGGAACTTGTTGCTATGGTGCTCTATATGGTTGCTAGGGCGTGGCTTGATAGCTTCACAATGAACCTGAGACACTGATTGGTTGCCTGAGTAAAATGAGCCCACCCCCTTGTCTTTAAGACATTGTGATCCAGAGTTATGTTCAATACAAAATCCCTATGTAATTTCCCATAGTAGGAAAAACACAGTACTTCCTGGTTCATGGGCACGGCTTCACCATAGTATGTCTATGGGGCAACTTTGGGCAGCTCTTGCACCCCAGGGGTACAACTTACACCCCATTTTGAGGTATGGTCTGAGAGAGCCTATCAGGCTCTTCAAACGTGGTAACCCACATGTTTCTATGAAATTCTCGTTAGGAGCTATTACTCATCAAAGTTTGTCCCAATGCAAAGTCTATGGGATTTTTTTCGCTACTTTTTCGCCCGCCGGACGAACATCGTACACCCGATCGCTTATAAAAGTCATAGCACACCTGTCCTCAATGAGCCGGTCGATTTGACACCTCATTCATGGGTCTATGACAAAAACTGCGGGAGGAGTAGCGCGCAGAAATTGTGTCCAGAAGAAGAAGAAGAAGAATAATAAGTATGCAGAAGAATAAGAATGGAGCTTTGCCTTTGGCAAGCACCATTAACTAGAATGTACATTTCCTGAAGAAAATGTGAATGGTGCTTGCAGTGGAAAAATTCGGAACCCGGTTGCTAGGGTGCTGTAATTGGTTGCTAGGGCGTGGCTATGAAGTTGCTGTGTCACTACTTATTGGCTGGCCGAATCAAAAGAGCCCAGCCCCAAGTCTCTATGACCTTCTAAACCAAAGATATGATCTCACAGATTTGGCCCCCATGTTAAGTCTATGGGAGTTTTTTCAGCCGTTTTTTCGTACGCTGTGCGAACATCGTACACCCGATCGCTTAGAAAAGTCATAGCACACCTCTCCTCAATAAGCCGGTCGATTTGACACCTCATTCGTGGGTCTACAACAAACGGTGCGGGATGAGTTACGCGCCAAAGTTTTGTTCAGGTGAATAGTAATTACAATACTAGAATGTACATTTCCTGAAGAAAATGTGAATGGTGCTTGCAGTGGCAAAATTCGCCACTCAGTTGCTAGGGTGCTGTAATTGGTTGCTAGGGCGTGGCCATGAAGTCACTACTTATTGGCGGCTTGATAGGCCGAGTCAAAAGAGCCCAGCCCCAAGTCTCTACGACCTTCTAAACCAAAGATATGATCTCACAGATTTGGCCCAATGTTAAGTCTATGGGAGTTTTTTCAGCCTTTTTTTCGTACGCTGTGCGAACATCGTACACCCAATCGCTTAGAAAAGTCATAGCACACCTCTCCTCAATAAGCCAGTCGCTTTGACACTTCATTCGTGGGTCTACGACAAACGGTGCGGGACGAGTTACGCGCCAAAGTTTTGTTCAGGTGAATAGTAATTACAATACTAGAATGTACATTTCCTGAAGAAAATGTGAATGGTGCTTGCAGTGGCAAAAATCGGCACCGGTTGCTAGGGTGCTGTAATTGGTTGCTAGGGCGTGGCTATGAAGTTGCTGTGCCACTACTTATTGGCTGGCCGAATCAAAAGAGCCCAGCCCCAAGTCTCTATGACCTTCTGATCCAAAGATATGATCTCACAGATTTTGACCCAATGTTAAGTCTATGGGAGTTTTTTCAGCCATTTTTTTCGTACGCTGTGCGAACATCGTACACCCGATCGCTTAGAAAAGTCATAGCACACCTCTCCTCAATAAGCCGGTCGATTTGACACCTCATTTGTGGGTCTAGGACAAACGGTGCGGGACGAGTTACGCGCCAAAGTTTTGTTCAGGTGAATAGTAATTACAATACTAGAATGTACATTTCCTGAAGAAAATGTGAATGGTGCTTGCAGTGGCAAAACTCAGCACTCTTGATTAGCATGATGCTAACATAATTACCGTCCTGCTAGGATGTTTTTAGCAAGATGCTAACAGATTAGCATGTTGCTAGCATGATGCTAACACCCATAGCATGATGCCAGCATGTTTTTAGCAAGATTCTAATCATGTTAGCATAATGCTAGCAAAACATGCTAACATGATTAGCATAATGCTAGCATGATGCTAGCATGATTACCATGTTGCTACCATGATTTTAACAAGATGCTAATCATGTTAAGATAATGCTTAGCAACATGCTAACATGATTAAGCATAATGGTAACATGATGCTAAGCATGATTACCATGTTGCTAGCATGTTTTTAACAAGATGCTAACATGATTAGCATGTTGCTAGCATGATGCTAACACCCTAAGCATGCTGCTAAGATGTTTTAAACAAAATGCTAGTCATGTTAGCATAATGCTAGCAACATGCTAACATGATTAAGATAATGCTAGCATGATGCTAAAGCATGATTACCATGTTGTTAAGATGATTTTAACAAGATGCTAATCATGTTAGCATAATGCTAAGAACATGCTAACATCATTAGCATAATGCTAGCATGATGCTAGCATGATTACCATGTTGTTAGCATGTATTTAACAAGATGCTAACATGATTAGCATGTTTGCTAACATGATGCTAACATGATTAGCATGCTACTAGCATCATGCTAACACAATTAACATGCCACTAGCATTATTCTAACACATTTTTACTAGTTTGTGTCATGTTTAAACCTTAAGCTAATCACTATTAGCATGTAGCTATTCACTGCTAGCATGTGTAGCATGGTGGAAGTCCAGTTTGCTAGCATGAGTCAAAAGAGCCAACCGCCATGTCTCTATAATGTTCTGATGCAGAAATATAGGTGT
This sequence comes from Chanodichthys erythropterus, assembly GCF_024489055.1. Classification (NCBI taxonomy): domain Eukaryota; kingdom Metazoa; phylum Chordata; class Actinopteri; order Cypriniformes; family Xenocyprididae; genus Chanodichthys; species Chanodichthys erythropterus. The sequence continues at coordinate 9,937,478 of NC_090234.1, read as the reverse complement.
TTCAAAACGGTTGCTAGGGTACTCTGTTTGGTTGCTAGGGAGTGGCTTGGTAGCTACCAATGATGATACTCCAAAGGCTGCTTGACAATATAAACCAACACCCATGTCTCTACGATGTTCTGATGCAGAGATATAGATCTTGCAAAACGGTTGCTAGGGTACTCTGTTTGGTTGCTAGGGAGTGGCTTGGCAGCTGCCAGTAATGATAAACCAAAGGCTGCTTGCCAGTATGAATGATATAAACCAACCCCCATTCCTCTATGATGTTCAGATTTGAAGATATCCCCTCTATGCTTTGAGTTGCTAGGGTGCTCTAAATAGTTGCTAGGGCGTGGCTATGATATCTTGAAGGTGATTCGTGATTGGCCGTTTGCTGCCCCGAGTCAAATGAGCCCACCCTCATGTTTCTATGACACTCCTATCCAAAGATATTCCTTTGATCTTTTTCAATGGAAGTCTATGGAACTTGTTGCTATGGTGCTCTATATGGTTGCTAGGGCGTGGCTCGATAGCTTCACAATGATCCTGAGAGACTGATTGGTTGCCTGAGTAAAATGAGCCCACCCCCTTGTCTCTATGACATTGTGATCCAGAGTTATGTTCAATACAAAATCCCTATGTAATTTCCCATAGTAGGAAAAACACAGTACTTCCTGGTTCATGGGCACGGCTTCACCATAGTATGTCTATGGGGCAACTTTGGGCAGCTCTTGCGCCCCAGGGGTACAACTTACACCCCATTTTGAGGTATGGTCTGAGAGAGCCTATCAGGCTCTTCAAACGTGGTAACCCACATGTTTCTATGAAATTCTCGTTAGGAGCTATTACTCGTCAAAGTTTGTCCCAATGCAAAGTCTATGGGATTTTTTTCGCTACTTTTTCGCCCGCCGGACGAACATCGTACACCCGATCGCTTATAAAAGTCATAGCACACCTCTCCTCAATGAGCCGGTCGATTTGACACCTCATTCATGGGTCTATGACAAAAACTGCGGGAGGAGTAGCGCGCAGAAATTGTGTCCAGAAGAAGAAGAAGAAGAATAATAAGTATGCAGAAGAATAAGAATGGAGCTTTGCCTTTGGCAAGCACCATTAACTAGAATGTACATTTCCTGAAGAAAATGTGAATGGTGCTTGCAGTGGCAAAATTCGCCACTCAGTTGCTAGGGTGCTGTAATTGGTTGCTAGGGCGTGGCCATGAAGTCACTACTTATTGGCGGCTTGATAGGCCGAGTCAAAAGAGCCCAGCCCCAAGTCTCTACGACCTTCTAAACCAAAGATATGATCTCACAGATTTGGCCCAATGTTAAGTCTATGGGAGTTTTTTCAGCCTTTTTTTCGTACGCTGTGCGAACATCGTACACCCAATCGCTTAGAAAAGTCATAGCACACCTCTCCTCAATAAGCCAGTCGCTTTGACACTTCATTCGTGGGTCTACGACAAACGGTGCGGGACGAGTTACGCGCCAAAGTTTTGTTCAGGTGAATAGTAATTACAATACTAGAATGTACATTTCCTGAAGAAAATGTGAATGGTGCTTGCAGTGGCAAAAATCGGCACCGGTTGCTAGGGTGCTGTAATTGGTTGCTAGGGCGTGGCTATGAAGTTGCTGTGCCACTACTTATTGGCTGGCCGAATCAAAAGAGCCCAGCCCCAAGTCTCTATGACCTTCTGATCCAAAGATATGATCTCACAGATTTTGACCCAATGTTAAGTCTATGGGAGTTTTTTCAGCCATTTTTTTCGTACGCTGTGCGAACATCGTACACCCGATCGCTTAGAAAAGTCATAGCACACCTCTCCTCAATAAGCCGGTCGATTTGACACCTCATTTGTGGGTCTAGGACAAACGGTGCGGGACGAGTTACGCGCCAAAGTTTTGTTCAGGTGAATAGTAATTACAATACTAGAATGTACATTTCCTGAAGAAAATGTGAATGGTGCTTGCAGTGGCAAAACTCAGCACTCTTGATTAGCATGATGCTAACATAATTACCGTCCTGCTAGGATGTTTTTAGCAAGATGCTAACAGATTAGCATGTTGCTAGCATGATGCTAACACCCATAGCATGATGCCAGCATGTTTTTAGCAAGATTCTAATCATGTTAGCATAATGCTAGCAAAACATGCTAACATGATTAGCATAATGCTAGCATGATGCTAGCATGATTACCATGTTGCTACCATGATTTTAACAAGATGCTAATCATGTTAGCATAATGCTAGCAACATGCTAACATGATTAGCATAATGGTAACATGATGCTAGCATGATTACCATGTTGCTAGCATGTTTTTAACAAGATGCTAACATGATTAAGATGTTGCTAGCATGATGCTAACACCCTAAGCATGCTGCTAAGCATGTTTTAAACAAAATGCTAGTCATGTTAAGCATAATGCTAGCAACATGCTAACATGATTAGCATAATGCTAGCATGATGCTAGCATGATTACCATGTTGTTAAGATGATTTTAACAAGATGCTAATCATGTTAAGATAATGCTAAGAACATGCTAACATCATTAGCATAATGCTAGCATGATGCTAGCATGATTACCATGTTGTTAGCATGTATTTAACAAGATGCTAACATGATTAGCATGTTTGCTAACATGATGCTAACATGATTAGCATGCTACTAGCATCATGCTAACACAATTAACATGCCACTAGCATTATTCTAACACATTTTTACTAGTTTGTGTCATGTTTAAACCTTAAGCTAATCACTATTAGCATGTAGCTATTCACTGCTAGCATGTGTAGCATGGTGGAAGTCCAGTTTGCTAGCATGAGTCAAAAGAGCCAACCGCCATGTCTCTATAATGTTCTGATGCAGAAATATAGGTGTTTCAAAACGGTTGCTAGGGTACTCTGTTTGGTTGCTAGGGAGTGGCTTGGTAGCTACCAATGATGATACTCCAAAGGCTGCTTGACAATATAAACCAACACCCATGTCTCTACGATGTTCTGATGCAGAGATATAGATCTTGCAAAACGGTTGCTAGGGTACTCTGTTTGGTTGCTAGGGAGTGGCTTGGCAGCTGCCAGTAATGATAAACCAAAGGCTGCTTGCCAGTATGAATGATATAAACCAACCCCCATTCCTCTATGATGTTCAGATTTGAAGATATCCCCTCTATGCTTTGAGTTGCTAGGGTGCTCTAAATAGTTGCTAGGGCGTGGCTATGATATCTTGAAGGTGATTCGTGATTGGCCGTTTGCTGCCCCGAGTCAAATGAGCCCACCCTCATGTTTCTATGACACTCCTATCCAAAGATATTCCTTTGATCTTTTTCAATGGAAGTCTATGGAACTTGTTGCTATGGTGCTCTATATGGTTGCTAGGGCGTGGCTCGATAGCTTCACAATGATCCTGAGAGACTGATTGGTTGCCTGAGTAAAATGAGCCCACCCCCTTGTCTCTATGACATTGTGATCCAGAGTTATGTTCAATACAAAATCCCTATGTAATTTCCCATAGTAGGAAAAACACAGTACTTCCTGGTTCATGGGCACGGCTTCACCATAGTATGTCTATGGGGCAACTTTGGGCAGCTCTTGCGCCCCAGGGGTACAACTTACACCCCATTTTGAGGTATGGTCTGAGAGAGCCTATCAGGCTCTTCAAACGTGGTAACCCACATGTTTCTATGAAATTCTCGTTAGGAGCTATTACTCGTCAAAGTTTGTCCCAATGCAAAGTCTATGGGATTTTTTTCGCTACTTTTTCGCCCGCCGGACGAACATCGTACACCCGATCGCTTATAAAAGTCATAGCACACCTCTCCTCAATGAGCCGGTCGATTTGACACCTCATTCATGGGTCTATGACAAAAACTGCGGGAGGAGTAGCGCGCAGAAATTGTGTCCAGAAGAAGAAGAAGAAGAATAATAAGTATGCAGAAGAATAAGAATGGAGCTTTGCCTTTGGCAAGCACCATTAACTAGAATGTACATTTCCTAAAGAAAATGTGAATGGTGCTTGCAGTGGCAAAATTCGGCACCGGTTGCTAGGGTGCTGTAATTGGTTGCTAGGGCGTGGCTATGAAGTTGCTGTGTCACTACTTATTGGCTGGCCGAATCAAAAGAGCCCAGCCCCAAGTCTCTATGACCTTTTGATCCAAAGATATGATCTCACAGATTTGGCCCCCATGTTAAGTCTATGGGAGTTTTTTCAGCCGTTTTTTCGTACGCTGTGCGAACATCGTACAAGCGATCGCTTAGAAAAGTCATAGCACACCTCTCCTCACTAAGCCGGTCGATTTGACACCTCATTCGTGGGTCTACGACAAATGGCGCGGGACGAGTTACGCGCCAAAGTTTTGTTCAGGTGAATAGTAATTACAATACTAGAATGTACATTTCCTGAAGAAAATGTGAATGGTGCTTGCAGTGGAAAAATTCGGAACCCGGTTGCTAGGGTGCTGTAATTGGTTGCTAGGGCGTGGCTATGAAGTTGCTGTGTCACTACTTATTGGCTGGCCGAATCAAAAGAGCCCAGCCCCAAGTCTCTATGACCTTCTAAACCAAAGATATGATCTCACAGATTTGGCCCCCATGTTAAGTCTATGGGAGTTTTTTCAGCCGTTTTTTCGTACGCTGTGCGAACATCGTACACCCGATCGCTTAGAAAAGTCATAGCACACCTCTCCTCAATAAGCCGGTCGATTTGACACCTCATTCGTGGGTCTACAACAAACGGTGCGGGATGAGTTACGCGCCAAAGTTTTGTTCAGGTGAATAGTAATTACAATACTAGAATGTACATTTCCTGAAGAAAATGTGAATGGTGCTTGCAGTGGCAAAATTCGCCACTCAGTTGCTAGGGTGCTGTAATTGGTTGCTAGGGCGTGGCCATGAAGTCACTACTTATTGGCGGCTTGATAGGCCGAGTCAAAAGAGCCCAGCCCCAAGTCTCTACGACCTTCTAAACCAAAGATATGATCTCACAGATTTGGCCCAATGTTAAGTCTATGGGAGTTTTTTCAGCCTTTTTTCGTACGCTGTGCGAACATCGTACACCCAATCGCTTAGAAAAGTCATAGCACACCTCTCCTCAATAAGCCAGTCGCTTTGACACTTCATTCGTGGGTCTACGACAAACGGTGCGGGACGAGTTACGCGCCAAAGTTTTGTTCAGGTGAATAGTAATTACAATACTAGAATGTACATTTCCTGAAGAAAATGTGAATGGTGCTTGCAGTGGCAAAAATCGGCACCGGTTGCTAGGGTGCTGTAATTGGTTGCTAGGGCGTGGCTATGAAGTTGCTGTGCCACTACTTATTGGCTGGCCGAATCAAAAGAGCCCAGCCCCAAGTCTCTATGACCTTCTGATCCAAAGATATGATCTCACAGATTTTGACCCAATGTTAAGTCTATGGGAGTTTTTTCAGCCATTTTTTTCGTACGCTGTGCGAACATCGTACACCCGATCGCTTAGAAAAGTCATAGCACACCTCTCCTCAATAAGCCGGTCGATTTGACACCTCATTTGTGGGTCTAGGACAAACGGTGCGGGACGAGTTACGCGCCAAAGTTTTGTTCAGGTGAATAGTAATTACAATACTAGAATGTACATTTCCTGAAGAAAATGTGAATGGTGCTTGCAGTGGCAAAACTCAGCACTCTTGATTAGCATGATGCTAACATAATTACCGTCCTGCTAGGATGTTTTTAAGCAAGATGCTAACAGATTAGCATGTTGCTAGCATGATGCTAACACCCATAGCATGATGCCAGCATGTTTTTAGCAAGATTCTAATCATGTTAGCATAATGCTAGCAAAACATGCTAACATGATTAGCATAATGCTAGCATGATGCTAGCATGATTACCATGTTGCTACCATGATTTTAACAAGATGCTAATCATGTTAGCATAATGCTAGCAACATGCTAACATGATTAGCATAATGGTAACATGATGCTAAAGATGATTACCATGTTGCTAGCATGTTTTTAACAAGATGCTAACATGATTAGCATGTTGCTAAAGCATGATGCTAACACCCTAAGCATGCTGCTAGATGTTTTAAACAAAATGCTAGTAATGTTAGCATAATTCTAGCAACATGCTAACATTATTAGCATAATGCTAGCATGATGCTAGATGATTACCATGTTGTTAGCATGATTTTAACAAGATGCTAATCATGTTAAGATAATGCTAGCAACATGCTAACATCATTAGCATAATGCTAGCATGATGCTAGCATGATTACCATGTTGTTAGCATGTATTTAACAAGATGCTAACATGATTAGCATGTTTGCTAACATGATGCTAACATGATTAGCATGCTACTAGCATCATGCTAACACAATTAACATGCCACTAGCATTATTCTAACACATTTTTACTAGTTTGTGTCATGTTTAAACCTTAAGCTAATCACTATTAGCATGTAGCTATTCACTGCTAGCATGTGTAGCATGGTGGAAGTCCAGTTTGCTAGCATGAGTCAAAAGAGCCAACCGCCATGTCTCTATAATGTTCTGATGCAGAAATATAGGTGTTTCAAAACGGTTGCTAGGGTACTCTGTTTGGTTGCTAGGGAGTGGCTTGGTAGCTACCAATGATGATACTCCAAAGGCTGCTTGACAATATAAACCAACACCCATGTCTCTACGATGTTCTGATGCAGAGATATAGATCTTGCAAAACGGTTGCTAGGGTACTCTGTTTGGTTGCTAGGGAGTGGCTTGGCAGCTGCCAGTAATGATAAACCAAAGGCTGCTTGCCAGTATGAATGATATAAACCAACCCCCATTCCTCTATGATGTTCAGATTTGAAGATATCCCCTCTATGCTTTGAGTTGCTAGGGTGCTCTAAATAGTTGCTAGGGCGTGGCTATGATATCTTGAAGGTGATTCGTGATTGGCCGTTTGCTGCCCCGAGTCAAATGAGCCCACCCTCATGTTTCTATGACACTCCTATCCAAAGATATTCCTTTGATCTTTTTCAATGGAAGTCTATGGAACTTGTTGCTATGGTGCTCTATATGGTTGCTAGGGCGTGGCTCGATAGCTTCACAATGATCCTGAGAGACTGATTGGTTGCCTGAGTAAAATGAGCCCACCCCCTTGTCTCTATGACATTGTGATCCAGAGTTATGTTCAATACAAAATCCCTATGTAATTTCCCATAGTAGGAAAAACACAGTACTTCCTGGTTCATGGGCACGGCTTCACCATAGTATGTCTATGGGGCAACTTTGGGCAGCTCTTGCGCCCCAGGGGTACAACTTACACCCCATTTTGAGGTATGGTCTGAGAGAGCCTATCAGGCTCTTCAAACGTGGTAACCCACATGTTTCTATGAAATTCTCGTTAGGAGCTATTACTCGTCAAAGTTTGTCCCAATGCAAAGTCTATGGGATTTTTTTCGCTACTTTTTCGCCCGCCGGACGAACATCGTACACCCGATCGCTTATAAAAGTCATAGCACACCTCTCCTCAATGAGCCGGTCGATTTGACACCTCATTCATGGGTCTATGACAAAAACTGCGGGAGGAGTAGCGCGCAGAAATTGTGTCCAGAAGAAGAAGAAGAAGAACTAGAATGTACATTTCCTGAAGAAAATGTGAATGGTGCTTGCAGTGGCAAAACTCGGCACTCTTGATTAGCATGATGCTAACATAATTACCGTCCTGCTAGGATGTTTTTAGCAAAATGCTAACATGATTAGCATGTTGCTAGCATGATGCTAACACCCTAAGCATGCTGCTAAGATGTTTTAAACAAAATGCTAGTCATGTTAGCATAATGCTAAGAAAATGCTAACATGATTAAGATAATACTAGCATGATGCGAGCATGATTACCATGTTGCTAGCATTATTTTAACAAGATGCTAATCATGTTAGCATTATGTTAACAACATGCTAACATGATTAGCATGTTGCTAGCATGATGCTAACACCCTTAGCATGCTGTTAGCATGTTTTAAACAAGATGCTAATCATGTTAGCATAATGCTAGCAAACATGCTAACATGATTAAGATAATGCTAGCATGATGCTAAGATGATTACCATGTTGCTAGCATGATTTTAACAAGATGCTAATCATGTTAAGATAATGCTAGCAACATGCTAACATCATTAGCATAATGCTAGCATGATACTAGCATGATTACCATGTTGTTAGCATGTATTTAACAAGATGCTAACATGATTAGCATGTTTGCTAACATGATGCTAACATGATTATCATGCTACTAAGATCATGCTAACACAATTAACATGCCACTAGCATTATTCTAACACATTTTTACTAGTTTTTGTCATGTTTAAACCTTAAGCTAATCACTATTAGCATGTAGCTATTCACTGCTAGCATGTGTAGCATGGTGGAAGTCCAGTTTGCTAGCATGAGTCAAAAGAGCCAACCGCCATGTCTCTATAATGTTCTGATGCAGAAATATAGGTGTTTCAAAACGGTTGCTAGGGTACTCTGTTTGGTTGCTAGGGAGTGGCTTGGCAGCTGCCAATGATGATACTCCAAAGGCTGCTTGACAATATAAACCAACCCCCATGTCTGTACGATGTTCTGACGCAGAGATATAGATCTTGCAAAATGGTTGCTAGGGTACTCTGTTTGGTTGCTAAGGAGTGGCTTGGCAGCTACCAATGATGATACACCAAAGGCTGCTTGCCAGTATGAATGATATAAACCAACCCCCATGCCTCTATGATATTCAGATTTGAAGATATCTGCCTATGCTTTGGGTTGCTAGGGTGCTCTATATGGTTGCTAAGGCGTGGCTATGATGTCTTTAAGGTGATTTGTGATTGGCGGTTTGCTGCCTCGAGTCAAATGAGCCCACCCTCATGTTTCTATGACACTCCTATCCAAAGATATTCCTTTGATCTTTTTCAATGGAAGTCTATGGAACTTGTTGCTATGGTTCTCTATATGGTTGCTAGGGCGTGGCTTGATAGCTTTACAATGATCCTGAGAGACTGATTGGTTGCCTGAGTAAAATGAGCCCACCCCCTTGTCTCTATGACATTGTGATCCAGAGTTATGTTCAATACAAAATCCCTATGTAATTTCCCATAGTAGGAAAAACACAGTACTTCCTGGTTCATGGGCACGGCTTCACCATAGTATGTCTATGGGGCAACTTTGGGCAGCTCTTGCGCCCCAGGGGTACAACTTACACCCCATTTTGAGGTATGGTCTGAGAGAGCCTATCAGGCTCTTCAAACGTGGTAACCCACATGTTTCTATGAAATTCTCGTTAGGAGCTATTACTCATCAAAGTTTGTCCCAATGCAAAGTCTATGGGATTTTTTTCGCTACTTTTTCGCCCGCCGGACGAACATCGTACACCCGATCGCTTATAAAAGTCATAGCACACCTGTCCTCAATGAGCCGGTCGATTTGACACCTCATTCATGGGTCTATGACAAAAACTGCGGGAGGAGTAGCGCGCAGAAATTGTGTCCAGAAGAAGAAGAAGAAGAATAATAAGTATGCAGAAGAATAAGAATGGAGCTTTGCCTTTGGCAAGCACCATTAATAATAAGTATGCAGAAGAATAAGAATGGAGCTTTGCCTTTGGCAAGCACCATTAACTAGAATGTACATTTCCTGAAGAAAATGTGAATGGTGCTTGCAGTGGCAAAACTCGGCACTCTTGATTAGCATTATGCTAACATAATTACCGTCCTGCTAGGATGTTTTTAGCAAGATGCTAACATGATTAGCATGTTGCTAGCATTATGCTAACACCCTTAGTATCCTGCTAACATGTTTTTAGAAAGATGCCAATCATGTTAACATAATGCTAAGAAAATGCTAACATGATTAAGATGTTGCTAGCATAATGCTAACACCCTTAGCATGCTGCTAGATGTTTTTAGAAAGATGCTAATCATGTTAAGATAATGCTAGCAACATGCTAACATGATTAAGATAATGCTAGCATGATGCTAGCATGATTACCATGTTGTTAAGCATGTTTTTAACAAGATGCTAACATAATTAGCATGTTTGCTAGATGATGCTAACATGATTAGCATGCTACTAGCATGATGCTAACACAATTAGCATGTTACCAGCATTATGCTAACACATTTTTACTAGTTTGTGTCATGTTTAAACCCTAAGCTAATCACTATTGGCATGTAGCTATTCACTGATAGCATGTGTAGCATGTTGGAAGTCCAGTTTGCTAGCATGAGTCAAAAGAGCCAACCGCCATG